>NW_027497643.1:0-130775 GCF_021521415.1 Bidens hawaiensis
TCCAAATGAGAGGGGACCAAGTTGCAAAATCCTTAAAATATTTTCTTCCTTTCCTTTTTCTGCCGATGATGGTACCCCCCTTGATCTTTGATCCATGAAATTAGCCAGAAATCAAAATCATGGGTTTTGGTTATACCAAATCGATAATTGATGTATAACGCATTCAATCATAGCTTTTAATTGAAATTTTACTACCAATTGACAACATATTGAACTTTAAACTCGACCACGACTTCAAGGAGCTCGAATCATTATTAATACCACTCTACAATTCAATTAACTCGTCACACACTACCTTTACACCATTCCGAACCTAACCCCCATATCAAATTCAACAAGAAGTCCATTTGAATCAAGTTTTGGATCGTGTTCATAGCCGAAACCCTAAAAGATAAGAAGATGAGGTAGAGAGAGTTGGTAGGAAAAGATTTATTCAAAAGATTATGTTATGCATGGCATAACATAATAGGTGAAACATGGCATGCATTCTTCTATTATTTATTAGCCTAATTGGCTGGTTTACATTGCCCTCGGCCCAAGCATACAAAGACCGACGAAAGCTAACAAAATACCAACGTTAAATAAACTAACAAATACAAAAGACTCAAAGCAACTAAATGGGCTCTACATTACTTGTTCAGTTTAGGTACTTTCTACTTCTGTTTAAAATTGCAATTGTTTATTCGTTTATATAAATTGTTAATTTCGAATTCTTTATGGGCAATTGAATGATTTTATTTTATTTATTTGTGTATTTATTAATTTTTTTGAACACTGGACTTCTTTCAATTTTTATTGTCTATGAGACTTGAACCAAAGACCTCCCCCTTTCAAACCCAGGTGTTTTAAAGGTTGTAAAGGCATTGTCTTTGCCAATAGAGTGATGGACCACTACCCCATTGGTAGCAATCAAATGATTGATGATGATTTGTTGGATATTTTGATAATGAAAACTGGAAATTGTAATTGATTAATGATTTAGCGTTTATGTGTAAAATGATTTATGGTTTAAATTTTGTCCCTTCTAAAATTAGGGAACTTGGAAGATGAAACGGTAAAGTCTTATTAGCAATCGTTTTAAATGAAAATTCCAAAAAAAAATGATGATATCGGTCCAATACCAAGTTAAAAAGAAAATAATAATAATAAAAAAAATAAAATTGGTTACTGTGTGAAATACGATAAAAAAATTCGTTTACAATTTATGAAATACGGTAAAATAAAATTTGAACATTACCCCTGAGATTTTGATTTTGGTTTTGGTTTAGATCCGTCACTGGCATGGTGCCTGCTTCAGACGACCAAGGTTCCTTCACCAAGTCTCAATATCTTAATCTTTACATCTCATTTAACACCCAAACCATCATAGCTCTAATACCACAATGTTGTTGTATGAAGATTTTAAACACACAAGGATTTTGTACACATCCCTTCATGATACAAAAAGAAAAGAAATAGAAAAAACCAAACAAAAAATTTAATAAACTTGACTAAATAATTGAACACCTCATGACCAGATGATGATCTTTGACCCACTAGCTATCACACTCCAATGTTCACTTATTCATGAAATATTTCAAATTATGGATATCATCCAACATATCGTCAATAAGGTCACGTTTCCTTTTTGTTATCATATCGTTAATAAGGCCACTACTCATTCGTTTGCCGAAGATGGGTAAATACGTTGACTTGAAAAGATCCACCATAAGAGGGAATTGTAGGCCAACAAAAAAAGCAATGGGAATGAAAGCTAATTCCACATATCGGAGCAAGCATCCAGAGTTTTTTGTCACCGAAGACAAGGAACAAGGTTGCACTAAAGGATGCTGAAGAAACGTGGATCTACTCACTGGTAGCAGATCTACTTTCCTCGGGTGTTGATTAAACTATTTCACCGATGGTTCTTCTGGATCCGAGTTCTTCCACCTACAAAATGAACAGCGCCGTTACTTACCCCTCAGAAAGGGACAGAGGGGTCCTCTTTGGGGTAACCCTCCGGCGTGAGAATCAGTATCTTTTGGAGAAGATAATAATGTGTATGTCAGTGAATCTCAAGAGTATTGCTGAATCGCTGAATACTCTGATTTGTGTGACTGTGTGTTTTCCTGTAACTGACTGTGAGTGAATATAATTCAATATGATTGAATGTGATATCACTGCTTGTAACTGTCAATGATTGAGTGTGAATGAATGTGTCATCAAAGTGGAGTTGATGCTGTATTTATAGTGCTAGGGTTTCCACTGGTTGGGCTCAGCCTCGTTGGCCTCCTCCAACCGCACTGCGCCATGTGTCCTCTGGGACACCTGGCGCTTTCTCGTTGGTTGTAATCATGTGGTAGCACATGTGTCATGCTGAGTTGTCGACCTTTCATTTGGCAGCTGTCAACATCAGCATATTCTTACTCCTTAAAAAGATGCCTTCTAGAAGATTGTCTGACGTGCACAATCAAGGTTGCCCTAACCCTGATTTGGATAAGGACGAGGTTGATTATGTGCACGTGTGATATGCGCCCATCCTGAGGATGCGCGAAGTCTTCTTTTTATTCTCACGCGCAGATATTTCATGCGCAGGTGTGATATGCACGAGCGTGTGATATGCGCCGCGCGCTGGTGCGCCACGCGCAATTGTGACGCGCGAGCATATGTGATGTGCAAGAGCATGCGATATGCGCCGCGCGCATATGTGATGCGCGAGCATATGATGCCTGAGCATGTTTTGTATGCGCCATGCGCCTGGGTTTTGGCTTTTGTGCCTTCATAATGTCTTTATCTTGCGGGTTGACCCGGCTTGCATTTATCTTGCGGGTCCCACGGATGGCGCCAATGAAGAAACGTGGATCTACTCACTGGTAGCAGATCTACTTTCCTCGGGTGTGATTAAACTATTTCACCGATGGTTCTTCTGGATCCGAGTTCTTCCACCTACAAAATGAACAGCGCCGTTACTTACCCCTCAGAAAGGGACAGAGGGGTCCTCTTTGGGGTAACCCTCCGGCGTGAGAATCAGTATCTTTTGGAGAAGATAATAATGTTGTATGTCAGTGAATCTCAAGAGTATTGCTGAATCGCTGAATACTCTTGATTTGTGTGACTGTGTGTTTTCCTGTAACTGACTGTGAGTGAATATAATTCAATATGATTGAATGTGATATCACTGCTTGTAACTGTCAATGATTGAGTGTGAATGAATGTGTCATCAAAGTGGAGTTGATGCTGTATTTATAGTGCTAGGGTTTCCACTGGTTGGGCTCAGCCTCGTTGGCCTCCTCCAACCGCACTGCGCCATGTGTCCTCTGGGACACCTGGCGCTTTCTCGTTGGTTGTAATCATGTGGTAGCACATGTGTCATGCTGAGTTGTCGACCTTTCATTTGGCAGCTGTCAACATCAGCATATTCTTACTCCTTAAAAAGATGCCTTCTAGAAGATTGTCTGACGTGCACAATCAAGGTTGCCCTAACCTGATTTGGATAAGGACGAGGTTGATTATGTGCACGTGTGATATGCGCCCATCCTGAGGATGCGCGAAGTCTTCTTTTTATTCTCACGCGCAGATATTTCATGCGCAGGTGTGATATGCACGAGCGTGTGATATGCGCCGCGCGCTGGTGCGCCACGCGCAATTGTGACGCGCGAGCATATGTGATGTGCAAGAGCATGCGATATGCGCCGCGCGCATATGTGATGCGCGAGCATATGATGCCTGAGCATGTTTTGTATGCGCCATGCGCCTGGGTTTTGGCTTTGTGCCTTCATAATGTCTTTATCTTGCGGGTTGACCCGGCTTGCTTGGTGTTGAGGCGGGTACATACCTCTTCAAGCCCCCCCCAGTCTGATGTGTGTCTTATCTCGCGCGAGCGGTGGTAAGATAGATATTAGACTCACGGAGTTGTCCTTTTGTAGGGGGTTTTGTCGTTTTCTTGGTTGTTTCCATCGTCGCGCGAAGTTCTATCCATTTGGTTGAAAACGAAAGGTCCAAACACGTGGTTGGTTGGTGATGACGTGCGCCGTAAACGTGTCAGACGTTTCGTGTGCTCGAGGTGCTACAGTTGCCTTTCACGTCCCCTCACAACTGTCTTGAACACGTGTCGCACTCGCATTGGTTTGTACCTGCGAGTGAGGGCGCGTGTCTGTTCCGTGGCAGGTCGGTTACATCTTTCTGTCCCCTCACACAGCTGTTAGGGACACGTGTCGCGCCTTCCTTGGGTTGCCCCTGCGAGTGGGGGCGCGTGGAATCCGATCAGCTGCCACTTTTCTCTCTCCTGGTCCTATAAAAGCAGGCCCTTAGGAAATTTTTATCTTCATCTTCATTGTTTCTAAATTCAAATTTCTGCTTTCAAATTCTGATTTGAGTGTTTACATCGATTGGAATCCTCGATTATCGGCTATTACAGTTGTATGTCTGATAGTTCATACTCGTCTAGCCCTTCAATCACCTCCGTTGCCTCTCGAAGACGCCGTGTGAAATCTGTGGTGATGTCGACATTGAAGCAAAAAGGAAAGGGGAAGAAGGTTGTTGAAACCACATCGGAGGAAGTAGGGAGGACCAAGGCCACCAAAAGGTGGAATGAAATCCCCTGCAAATTGAAGCAGGCCGATCTCGACAACCTCATCGCCTCTCAGGGGTTTCCCACCCTGTTTGGCTGCATGTTGCCTAGGTCCGGGCAAACGGCGGCGGACCCGCCTGCCGGCTATATATCCCTATATAGCCACTTTTTCACCCACTGCAACCTTCGTCTCCCGATGACAAGGTTTGTGGGTGCACTGTTGAAGTTCTATGGGATTCACATATCCCAAGTCCATCCGTTTGGACTCGTGCGCGTGACTCACTTTGAGTTCATGTGCAAATCCCAGCGCGAGGAACCCACTCCTCGGCGCTTTCAATATTTTTATAAGGCCAGGATCCAAGACAATTGGATCTCTTTTATTCCTCGCAGTCAGAAGGTGAAGTGCTCCACTGTTTCATTCAAGAGCCTTCATGACTGGTCTGAGAGGTTTTTTTACATTAAGGCCGGTGTGATCCCCATCCGTATGACCATGCGCTCTATCACTTCTGCGCCTGCGGATGAGGATGTCCTCAAGAACCCAACTGGCGCATGGGTTAAAAAGCTGACCGCCGAACCATCCCCCGCGAAGAAAATTTGCGAGGAGGCGCTGGTTGGGGTCGGCATGAGCAGGCTCTGGGCCGACAGCGCGCTTGAGCCCGTTATCCAAGTCGACGGGTTGTGTAAGTGTTTTTGTTTTTTTTTTTTTTTTTTTTTTTTTTTTGTTGCGCGAACATCGTTCTTTTGCTGATATCATTTAACTTGTCTTTGCGCAGTCACCAAGGATTACATCCTTGCCGCTTATGATGAACATGTGGAGGGCGGCTCCGTCGAACTTGGCGTTGGGGAGGTTGGTTTCCCGGATCGCTTCGATGACATGTTCATCCCAGTGGATCTGGATTTTGACTTTGACGGTGACGCGCCTGGTAAGCCTTCGCAATCCTGCTCATTCCTTTAGAATACCCAAGTTTATTAACAGTTCTGTCGCTTGTTTTTGTAGATGCGCTTGAAAACTACGAGCTAGAGCTCGCGGAAGAGGAGGAGGAGGAAGAGGAGGTGCCTCTACTAAAGCGCAAAGCTAAGGGGAAATCTGGCGCAGGGGCCAGTAAGAAACAGAAGAAAGAGGACACCCCTGTCGCTCATCCCCATGCTCAAACGAAGAGACCTAAGGAAACCACAAAGGTTTCTTTAAGTTCTCTGCCTGTGAGAGTGGGCAGACCTCCTGTCCACTTGAGGTATGGTGCCGTCGCCTCCTCCGTTCGCGCTGCTGAAGAGAGAAGCCGCGCCGCGCCTGCAACAGGTATACTTTGCTTATCTTCATCTGACTGAGTTATTATTAAACCGTTGGTTATTTGAATGATTGCAGAGCCGGCGACGGTAACAGATCAGCCGCAGGCGCCACAAGGTGCTACGGCTGCGCCGGGGACTCCATCGAAGTCCCCTGTTCTACCCTCTGAAAAGGGTAGAATGAATTTTATGGCGATGTTCGACGCGCGAACAGAGTTGCGCCAAGGTAAGTGTTGCACATTTGTCTTCTGAATTTTTCCTTTTGGACTTAGTCATAAACCATTCCTTGTTTATTTGTTCATAGGAGTTGTAGCTGGTACAACAGTTGCTGATGATACTCCTGGCGCAGCTGCCGGCGCCGCTGGTTCTGGTCCTGCTCCTGCTAGTGCTGAGTCTCCCCTTGTTGGGATAACCAAGGAGCAGGAAACGGTGTTGCGCGCCGAACTGGCGGCGTCGAGACCACCTTCGCCTCCTCCTGCACGTAGCCCTCCCCGCGAGGCTGGTTTGGAGCCTTCCAGGTCGCAGCAGAAGAGGCCTGTTGAAGGAGACGAGGAGGACGAGGGGGTTCAAGGTGAAGACTCCTTAGGAGATCGCGCCAGCCCTGCGATGCCGCAAGTGTTCGCAGCGCAGACCTCTGGTGGGGCTGGCGCTGACTTTCCTGCTTCATCCCCGCAGGTATGTATTGATTTGTTGGTCCGCTGCGCGTATCTCCCTATAAGTATGTTTTATGACTTAGAACTTTCTTACATTTTTGCAGGAAGGTGACCACGTTTACCGCCCGAGATGGAATATTAATGAAGAAAGTTCCTTTCAATCCATGGGCGTATGCGAGGACTTCTGGGCTCATGCCGTGCCTCCTACTGAAAGGAGGTATCAAGAGGAGCGCACTCGCGCGGACTTGCTGAACGACCATGTTTTCGCTGGGTCGGCTTTTTTCGCTGCTTCCCAAGAGCTTCGTCGTGATTATATTAAAGTACGCGACGCTCTTGTGGAAGCCCAGCGAGAGGCTAAGGTGGCCGCCTGGAACCTGTCTGATGCTCGCGCGCGAGCTGAGAAACTCCAGGCGGAGCTCAGTGAAAACCGAGCAAGTGCCAACACCGCATACATCAAGCGCGGGCATGAGCTCCAGGCTGCGCGGGAGAAGCAGCAGTTGGCGGAGGCCGAAGTTGCCAAGTACGCGCGCAGAGTGCGTGTCTTGGAACAGCAGGCCGAGGCGCGTGACCAAGCTATCATCAAGAGTATTACTGAGAAATCATCGTTGGAGAGCGAGGTTGCGCGCCTGAAAAGGGATTTGGCGGTCCGCGCAGGCCGATAGAGATGAGGCCTTGGCCACGGCGGCGTCCAGCCAGGAAGCACTTGGTGCTGCGCAGGCGGAGAAAGAAAAAATTTTGGCAGCAGCAGCGTCTGACAAGGAGGAACTAAAAAAGGCTAAGGAAACTGTTGAGTTATTAAACTCTCAGGTTCCTGCCCTCGAGACGTCTGTTGCTGGCCTCGCGCAGGATCGCCAATGGCTGGTGTCACAGGGCATGGCTCGCTGCGCTTTGGCGATGAAATATTCCGCCGAGTTTCAAGCCCTTGTGATGGACTGCAATGCCGCCGCGCGTTTGGTGGGCCGAGCTGAAGGGTTTACGGATGGGTATGAGTATGGCATGTTGAGGAAGAACCCATCCGAGTACCCTTACAAGTTCGATGCGGCCTGCGCGGACATGGCCGCGGTGGGGGAAAAATATATGAATACTCCCATCCCCATCCTTATGCAGGTACCTTGATCTTAATGAGTTTTACTTTACTAACTTTTCTAAGTGTTTGTACTCATTACTTTTCTAATGATTTACAGATAGCTGCGCTTGCTGACCAGCCCGACCTCGGCGCACTAAAGAAGTTGCTTGATGATTGCGAGAGGGCTGGTGGCGATGATGGTGGCGCGGGGGATGTTGCCCCTGTCAGCGGCTCTGGCGCGGCGAAAGAATCTGCTCGTGACACCGTTGTGATCGAAGACTCCAATGAGGAGGAAGAACTTGACTATGGTCAGTTCGGAGATGAAGAGCAGACCGCGCCAGATGCTGCGCGAGATGATGAGGATGATGAAGCGGCTGACGTCGACGTGGAGACTTGAGAAGCCCTTCATCAAATTTTGTATATTTATCTTTTATACTTGTAGTTTGTAACTCATCATACTTGTAAATTTCGATCCAATGAAATGAAACTTGTTATCTCCTTTTCGTATCTTGCGCATTTCCATTCATCTCTTCATGTTTGGTTGTATAGATATAAGATATGCTTGAACGTTAAAATAAGAACAAGGTTGTAAGGAAATTATTCACTTAACCTCTGTTCTATTTTGTTTGTGGCTCTCGCAGTATCTTGCTCATGCTGACATGCACGCTAATTTTTCGTTATTTCTTTTTCGCGCGTTGGTGTCACGCGGTATGGAAGTATGAGTTTAGCCATTACATGTCAGCTTGTGTTACTCAGATATCCACTATGGTTCCGCGCGCGGCCTCGACCTGAGACCTTAACATGATATGGCATGTACTTTGCCTTAGTTTTGTTTAAGGATTTTTATGATCAGGCTGCGCGGGGTGTAAGATGGATGTATGTGAGTGTTTTGAGCTAAGGCTCTTTGTTTTGGGCTAAGGCCCTGACGATTTTAGAGTTAAGACTCATTAACGTGTTTGAGCTAAGGCTCGTAATTTTGGGCTAAGGCCCTGACGTTTTAGAGTTAAGACTCTTTAACGCGTTTGAGCTAAGGCTCGCGCATGTATGTTTTACTTCGCTTTATTTTGTTTTGAAGTCAATATAATGTTGTCATATTGTTCCAATTTAATAAAGGAAGTGTGAAACATGTATGCAAAGGTAATAGAACCAATATTGAAAGATAGCGCGAATCAGCATTCATGATGGCTTAAAAGCCTTGATTACAAATTTGAACTTTTTACATGAAGCATTTTCTAAGTTGTGCCGCGTTCCACGCGCGCGGTATCTTTTTTCCGCTCAAATCTTTTAAAGCGTACGCGCCTTTCCCCAGATCTTCTGAAATTTGATAAGGTCCCTCCCAATTGGGGGACATTTTTCCTGGGGGTATTGCGCGACTAGCTTCATTGTTTCGAAGGACAAAATCATTTTTCTTGAAGTGGCACTCTTTAACGCGCTGATTATAATATTTTTCCAGCTTTTTCTTGTATCTGGCCTCAGTAATGATAGCCGCTTCTCTGCGCCCTTCAAGCAAGTTAAGGTCCAATCTTCTTTCGCGGTCGTTATCAGTTTTGCTCATCATGAGTACCCTATGGGATGGGCATCCAATTTCCGCTGGGATCATAGCCTCTGTCCTATAGGTTAGGCTGAACGGGGATTCGCCATTGCTAGTTTTGCTTAATGTCCTGTGCGCCCACAAGACATTAGGTAACTCTTCGACCCAAGAATGGGATTCTCCCTCCAATCTTTTCTTCAGCCCATTTAGTAAACTTTGATTCGCGCGCTCCACTTGGCCATTCCCTTGAGGATGGTAAACGGACGTGAAGATTTGGTTGATGTGCAATTCTTTGAGCCAGCTTGACATCTTCCTGTCAGTGAATTGTTTGCCATTGTCGCTCACAATTTCCATAGGAAGGCCAAAACGGCAAATGACGTGGCTCCAGATAAATTGCTTCATCACCTCAGCTGTGATTTTTGCTAGCGGCTTGGCTTCAACCCATTTTGTGAAATAGTCTATCGCCACTACCAAAAATTTCACTCGCCCTTGCGCTTGCGGCAGGGGCCCCACAATATCAATGGCCCATTTGTGGAAAGGCCATGCGGAGGTGACTGGAATCAAGTTGTTCTTTGGACGCATGGTGTTTGGCGCGTGGCTCTGACATGCCTTGCATTTTTGGATTTCTTTTAGCGCATCCAAGTACATGCCTGGCCAATAGTAGCCTGAGCTCATCGCCTTGGCAACCACCATGCGCGGACCAGCGTGAATTCCACAGATTCCTTCATGAATCTCCCTAATCATATAGCTTGCTTCTTCCGCATCCAGGCATTTCATGAGCGGTCCAAGATAAGAGCGCCGATACACTGTACCATCAAGTAGTTCATAGTTCTGCGCCTTGTGTCTTATCTTTCTCGCCTGTGCGCGATCATCCGGTAACTTCCCCTCTTTCAGGAATTCCATTATTGGAGTTATCCAGGATGAAGGAGTTGTATGAATTACCAGGACCGATTGCGTTTGCACTGACGGGCTGCTCATTATTTCCACCCTGACATCTTTGCCAAAGTGATCAAAATTAGTTGATGCCATTTTACTCAACGCGTCTGCGGACTTGTTTTCGCTTCGCGAGATGTGTATGATTCTGAAGAAGTCAAACTGCTCAACGAGCTTTTTTGCCTGCTCTAGATACAGAGGCATTGTGTTCTCCTTGGCGTCATATAGGCCGTTGACCTGAGCAGCTACCAAGTAAGAATCAACATGCGCCTCTAATCTTTTAACCCCAAACTTGCGCGCGATGCGCAGACCAGCCAGCAGGGCTTCATACTCAGCCTCATTGTTGGTACTCTTGAAGTCCAACCTGATAGCATAAGTATATTCATGATTATCAGGGTCCACCAGTTTGAGACCTGCGCCAGACCCTTCGCTGTTGGAGGCTCCATCAGTGAATAGCCTCCAAACATCTTCTTCATCATTTGCTCGCGGAGGGTCTACCTCGCGCTGAGCTTCTTCAATCTTTCCCTCTGGGATTTCCGTAATGAAATCCGCCAAAACTTGACCCTTTATTGCTGGACGGGGCTTATAAGTGATCGTGTGCTCACCTAATTCCAGCGCCCACTTTGTCAGCCTTCCGGAGAGCGCGGGACGTCGCAAGACTTGTTGGATGTTGTAACCAGTCAGTACTTCAATAGGATGACCATTGAAGTATCTATGGAGCTTGCGCGACGCGTGTGTTAGCGACAAAACTAACTTTTCCATGATGGAATAGCGCGTCTCAGGGTCTGTGAGCACCCGACTCACATAGTATATCGGCGTTTGTATCCCCTTGCGATCCACCAATAATACTGCACCGATCGCGCGGTCTCCAGCTGACAGGTACAATGTAAGGGTCTCGCCAGGAAGTGGAGCTGTGAGCGCTGGCAATTTAATGAGACATTCTTTTATCTCAGTGAAAGCTTGCTCAGCCTCAGGCGTCCACTTGAATTGGCTCTTCTTCAAACAGTTCCTCAAGGTGTTAACGAATGGAGTAGATTTGCTGGCGTGGTTAGCTAGGAACCTGTTGATTGACACCAATCTACCATTCAGCTTCTGAACCTCTTTCATGGTGGCTGGTGAAGGCATGTCAAGGATGGCTTCCACCTTCTCAGGATTCACCTTGAAACCATCCTTAGTGACCATTACACCAAGAAATTTCCCCTCTTCCGCGCCGAAAGTACATTTGCTCGGGTTGAGCTTCATGTTAACTTCCGTTAGGCGCTGAAGAGTTTCCTCGATGTCGTTGAGCATTTGTCTCTCCTCCCTGCTCTTGATCACCAAATCATCAACGTAGACTTCTAGATTCCTTCCGATTTGTTCATTGAAAACAGAATCCATAAGTCTCTGATAGGTGGCGCCCGCATTCTTTAAACCAAAGGGCATTTTTGTGTAACAAAAAACACCCTTGTCGGTTCTGAAGGCCGTCTTGTCTTCATCCTGTGGTGCCATTTGAATCTGGTGATAGCCTTTGTAGGCATCCAAGAAACATTTGAGTTTGAATGGCGCCACGGAGTCCACCTTTGCGTCGATGTTTGGTAGTGGGTAACAGTCTTTCGGACATGCTTTGTTGAGGTCCTTGAAGTCAATACACATCCTCCATGACCCGTTGCTTTTCTTTACCATCACAGGATTAGCTACCCACGTCTGGTATCGGATCGGGCGGATAATGTTTGCGCGCAACAGGTCCTCAACTTGCTCATTCATGGCCTTCGCCTTTTCATCCCCCATGATTCTCTTCTTCTGAGCAATTGGCTCCACCGACTTGAACGTGTTAAGAGAGTGTTGCGCCAAGTCTCGCGGGACCCCAGTCATATCGGAGTGTTGCCACGCGAAGACCGACATGTATTTTGTGAGCAACCTTTTCACTCTCAATCTCGTGTCGTCTGAAATGGTAGCGCCAATTGTGACCGTTTGGTCGGGGAATTTTGGGTTTAAAATCCACTTCTCTGGCGCATTGTCCGCCGTTGGAAGTTTCATTCTCCCTTCCCGCGGCGTGGTTGTCACTGCGCACAAATGATCGCGGTAAACAAATGCTACGCCTGTTGGTGTAGGGATCCCCAATGCGCCGTGCGCTAGCGATGGTACAGCATTAAATTGGGCAATTGTTCCCCTACCCAGGATCATATTGTGGCATGACGTGGTGGGCAAGACCAAGAAGTTAACAACTTCGGCTCGCTTGTGCTCATCATCCCCCATAGTTAGTTCAAATTGAATCTGGCCTAGGGGATGTATGATTTCATTTGAGACACCACAGATTGGTGCGTTCACAATTTCGAGCCGAGCTTGGTCTGCCGGGTCTAACTTTCTGAAACACTGCTCATACATAATGTCAGATTCGCTTCCAGTGTCCACCAGGACCTTTGACACTTCGTAATGAGCAATGTGTGTGGTAATAACGAGAGGACTGCTTATTGAAGGGCCTCCCCTGATTCTTGGGAAGATGACTTGCTGCTCGCGCCAATCTCCGTGAATTTGCGCGCTTCTCTTTCTTGACGTCTGCCCTTGTCGTCCCCCCTCAGCCACACAGATTCTTTTGTACTTCTTGCTGGCAGAGGCTCCCTCCGGTTGCTCATCTTCTATTCTTTGGTTTTTTACCAAGTGAGCCAGCCTGCCAGACTTTACATCCTTCTCGATCGCATCCTTTAAATGATGGCATGCGTCGGTGTTGTGGCCCGGGGACCTGTGAAATTCACAATATTTACCACTGTTTTGCGGCCCCTTGTAGTGTAGTTGCTTGGGAGGCTTGAATTGGACATTCTCAGTACTTAACACCTGTGAAGGTGTTTTAGTGAGGGGAGTCCATATTCTTGGCAGAGGTCTGCTAGGATCTCTGCCGCCCTCCCTCTTGTCACCCTCCCCGTGTTTACGAGCATCCTTTTGGGGCTGGGGTGAGCTTGGTTGCGCTTGTTTTTCCGCGGAAGAAAAACTTGTTGGCTGCAGCCTGGACCATACAGAGTTCTGTTTGGCCCTCTTCTCTTTGCTGCGCGGTGATTCAGCCTGATGCGCTCTTTCTCTTGCCCTATCTTGGGCAATCTGTTTCTCATTTCTCGCGAAAACTCGCGATGCCTCCATTAACTTGGCCCACGTGGTGGGCATACCATCTTTGCTTACGAGAGCTCGTCGTAACTGATCACTGCGCGCGCCTTGTATAAAGGCCACGCGCAGGAGCTGCTCAGTTATGCCCCCGATTGCCAGGGACTCCTGATTGAAACGAGTGATGTAATCTTCAATCGTTTCATCATTCCTGCGGATGCAGTGCATGATGTCATCAGGATCGCGCGTGTGCCTGCGCTGCTGTACGAAGTGGGCCTGGAACTTTTCTAATAGTTCCTCGAACCCATCAATTTGCCCTGTCGGCAAGCTCTCGAACCATACTCGCGCTGCGCCCGTGAGGCAGCGGGCAAACATATGACACCATGTTGGCATCGTCCAGCTCTCTAGGTTTCCCGTGTTATAGAAACCTTGCAAAAAGTCATCTGGATCTGTCGTGCCATCATATTTCCCCAGACCACTTGGCATCTTGGTCTTGTGCTGGATGGGAGCCTGCGCGATGCGCGCAGTAAACTTTGAGTGTTTTACCAGGATGGCTGGTCTGTAGGGTGTGGTTACGTCCACTTGCCCTCTGACCGGTGGGCTGTATGGCATGTGCAGATCCGGATCTGCTCTGGCTCCTGGCGCCATGTTCACAGGCGCGCGGAGCTGCGAGCCTCCTGCATGAGTATCCCTTGTCTTTCTCATGCTATGCACCTCTTCATCACTGAACTCTGTGTGTGCAGTGTGAACAGAATGCCCTTCTTCCGGCGCGCGCGGCCTTTTTGTGGGCTGCTTCTCCATCGCTTGCCTTTGTGTTTGGTCGGCTAGCTTCTTCTGTTTGATCATTTCAGTGTACTTTTCCATCAGACGCCGCTGCTCATTTATGAGCCATTCATTCGGATCGTCTGCTTCATCTTCTGGACCCATTGGTCCCTTCAGCTTTGCGCCGGCCATATTTTGTAACGTGTGATCGTCTGGAGGAGTTTCAGTCTGGCCGTGAGGGGTTGTGACGAAGGGACGGTTGCTGGTGGTACGCGTAGAATCACGCGGAACCCTCAGAAACTGCTGTCCGTCGTTAACACCCTCACGTTCAATATCCTCCAGAGCTTGATCAACGTTACGAACTCCAGAAACCATGGTGATTGAATTTTTTAGATCTGGATGAGATCTGATTGCCGTTTGTAACAGTGGATGGCGCCAATGAAGAAACGTGGATCTACTCACTGGTAGCAGATCTACTTTCCTCGGGTGTGATTAAACTATTTCACCGATGGTTCTTCTGGATCCGAGTTCTTCCACCTACAAAATGAACAGCGCCGTTACTTACCCCTCAGAAAGGGACAGAGGGGTCCTCTTTGGGGTAACCCTCCGGCGTGAGAATCAGTATCTTTTGGAGAAGATAATAATGTTGTATGTCAGTGAATCTCAAGAGTATTGCTGAATCGCTGAATACTCTTGATTTGTGTGACTGTGTGTTTTCCTGTAACTGACTGTGAGTGAATATAATTCAATATGATTGAATGTGATATCACTGCTTGTAACTGTCAATGATTGAGTGTGAATGAATGTGTCATCAAAGTGGAGTTGATGCTGTATTTATAGTGCTAGGGTTTCCACTGGTTGGGCTCAGCCTCGTTGGCCTCCTCCAACCGCACTGCGCCATGTGTCCTCTGGGACACCTGGCGCTTTCTCGTTGGTTGTAATCATGTGGTAGCACATGTGTCATGCTGAGTTGTCGACCTTTCATTTGGCAGCTGTCAACATCAGCATATTCTTACTCCTTAAAAAGATGCCTTCTAGAAGATTGTCTGACGTGCACAATCAAGGTTGCCCTAACCCTGATTTGGATAAGGACGAGGTTGATTATGTGCACGTGTGATATGCGCCCATCCTGAGGATGCGCGAAGTCTTCTTTTTATTCTCACGCGCAGATATTTCATGCGCAGGTGTGATATGCACGAGCGTGTGATATGCGCCGCGCGCTGGTGCGCCACGCGCAATTGTGACGCGCGAGCATATGTGATGTGCAAGAGCATGCGATATGCGCCGCGCGCATATGTGATGCGCGAGCATATGATGCCTGAGCATGTTTTGTATGCGCCATGCGCCTGGGTTTTGGCTTTGTGCCTTCATAATGTCTTTATCTTGCGGGTTGACCCGGCTTGCTTGGTGTTGAGGCGGGTACATACCTCTTCAGATGCAATCATGGTTGTCGTAGAAAGTAATAAGCAGAAAAGGCCGATAAATAATCTCCTTGGCAAACTAACTAGAAAGTCTTCCTCGGCAAAACGTGTCGTTAGGATAGACAAGAACACCAGTAGCGCCGTACTGGATGCGAATAATGAGATTGCATCTGATATTGCAAAGATAATGAATGCAATTTCCTTTTTAAACAAGGGGGTCCCTTTTTCTTGATTGCTTCCACCTGGCACGGTAATTGCAACAGCAAAAACGATTGTGGTAATAAGTGCAGAAGTGATGCTACATGACTCAGATGTGGTTTTCATCCATTGCTCTCCTTCTTTCACCAAGTCCTTGTGTTCCCTTGTGAAAACCATATCTGGTGTCTCCTTAAAAATGTTCTCTTTAGTGGTATATGTAGGAAACACAAATTTATTCACTTCCTGTAAGTGTATTTTACACGGTTATGCTACTAGAAAATAATTTAGCTATTCACTTATGATAAATTTATAGTTTAATTCTTATACGTACCTCACGCCATTGAAGCTCTCGCTGAAGTTGTAATGCTGCACCCGTTCTCTGACTGAGGACCTTTGAAGGGGCCAACCTTCCAACCAAGTGCAAGATATTGTTTTTATAAGAATCTAAAATGATTCTATAGCGATTCTTATTCTCCCCAATGTCATAGATAAGGTTGTAGACTTTATCAGAACGATGTAATACGGATAATTGGATAACATCATATCCATTCTTATCTGTAATCTGAATTGCTTTAGGTGATCTAAATAAGATCTCATCAACTACTTTATGAGCATTTTGACGTGTAGCTTCAAGAGTTGGTCGGATAAAATAGGGGTTATTAAGGTTGCCCCTCCCTTGTTCGAAAATTTCACGACATGTCACTTCTAGAAGCCATGTCGCTTCATCCCATTTCTTCTTTTTGTTTACGATATTCTTGATGGGTGGAACTGCATGTCAAGAAATTATTAGCTTATTGATTTATTATTTATTTATCATTTTAAGATAAAATTTAAAACAAAATTAGTAGTGAATATACTCCATATGCTTACCAGCTAGTATATTTGCTGCCTTCCAACAGTAGGCGTAAAGTATACAGAATGGCATACATACGATTAATATGGGGGAGATTATGATTATAAAGGCCAATAAAAACATGGCTGATACTGCATAAAGACAAACATTATTAAGAAATTACACTTCTCTTTTAGTTCAATGTCCACAATTAGTTCTACAGTTTGGTGTTTACCTGCAGATAACATCCGAAATATCACACCCCAAACAAAGTCTAATTTCCCACGCCATATGAAGCTTGCATGATTTAATAGACGATATACAAGCCTAACCGCTACTAGTGTTATCAAACAGAGACCCTCAAAAAGTACATCGTACAATACTAAAAAAGAAATACCACAATCCATTACCCTTAAGTTAGAAGTCCAGATAAATTAAAAAAAAATAATAAATGAAAGCATTTTTTATATATAATAAACAAACAAGGATAGACAAGTTTTTCCACATAGTTTAGCCCACACGGAAAGGATTTCGCTAAAGCCAGTAGTACCTCGTCACTTGTTCCAGCAGATTTAAAAAAGGAATACATCAACTCTGTTGCTACATCTACAAGCATAAACAATAGAATTTTCCCTATTATAAGCCGCGTCATATATCAATGTTATATATTGCCTGCTATACTTACCGAATTGTTGTGCAGAAATAGCATGAACAAGAAGGTCGGCCACAATTTTGTCACCGGGATGAACAGAATCGGGTAAAGAAGATTGCAATTTGGCATCATCAATGACAGCTTTCAACAAATATACAGTGGTTTCAAGATGCATATTGTCATAAGCTATTTGCAATGGTTCTTTACCCTTACCGTCCTTAATTCGTAACTTGTTGTTCTTCTTAAGCAGGAGATCTGCTACATCTTTGTTGCCAACAATTGCACAAATGTGAAGCGCGGTGCTTCCATCCAAATATCTCGTTTTAAGTACTTGTTCATCGTCTAGATACGGAAGCAATTTCTTTACGAAATTATTTTGACCTGTTCCAACAGCAATGTGAAGCATGTGGCTACCGTCGCTGCTGAGTACCTCTCTGGTTGCTTTTTCTTCCTTTGCTAGTATGGGTTCCATACTTGACCAATTCCCATTTTCTGTCAGTTTACATAACATCCTACGATAAGCTTGGTTGGAACGTACATTGTTATAGTACGCCATATTGTCATTAGTTGGGTCGGTTTCTGTTGGAACTATGTCTTGTGCCACTGTTATTTCATTTAAATATGTGCCTTCTTCAATTTCGTTAACATCTCTGTCTTCTGTTTCCTTTTTTGCAACTGAATTTTTTGGAGTCGAATCTGAATAGCGTTTGAAAATTTCAGTTCAGATATAAATTTTATTCGTTAAATTTCCGGCTATAAATTGTAATTCAAGACCGCAATGTAACAATGTTCATTGTTACATATGTAATGAAATGGGACATTTTGCAAGGGAGTTCACAAACCCATCAAAGCCTGCTGGTAATGTGAAGATTGTGGATGTGACTGAAGTTGATAGCAGTAGTGGTTCTCGAACTAGGGGTAGAAGAATTGGGCAAAATAGCTCATCCAGTCAAGGGGTTCCAAGAATTGGTCGAGGAAGCTACAAAGAAGATGGAAAGGCTCTGCTTACACAATCATGGGAATCCTCTGAGCCTGACTGGATGGCTGAAATGGGTGAGCTAATGCTGCCAATGAACTTTGCTGGAATGGCATTTGTTAATGGTAATGAAGCAGAAACAAGTGCTGCAAGTGGAAGTAACCAAGCGAACCCTGTCATTCCCGAGGTACACACACACACTTATGCTCTAACTATGTAATGACAAAGTAGAAAACTACAGAGCCCATAATGCTAGGTTGTTAGAAGAACTTGTTGGTCTTAGATACCAAAATCAGGAGTGTAAGAAAGCTGAAAAGATATTTACTAATAGAATTATCACTCATCATGATGACATGACAAACTTACATCTAAAGTTATTTGAAGCAAATTTACAATGTGAATCTCGTAAAAAAACGAGTTACTAGTTTAAATGTTAAAATTGAAGAACTCGAGTTGGAGCTTTCCAAAAGAAAATTAAACGTAGATAAGTTTGAAATGACATATGATAATTTGAATGGTATAATTGGCTCACAAATGGGGGTGAAACAAAAGAAGGGTCTTGGATATGAGTATAATGCTGTTCCACCACCATTTAATGATAACTATACCCTCTACCCCACTTTAGTTTTAACACTCCTCCAAAAGACGGAATGGTGTATGGAATTGGTCATGTACCAAAGCGTAAGATATCCGTCCCTGTGGTATCTATGATTGTAGATCCAATTAGTGAACCAGTAAGTACAAATAAAAGTTCATATTGTTCAGCTGGTGACTTAGCGTATAAGGAATCATTAGGAGATGGCATGAGTTGTGATAAGAATGACATTTTAAATTTACTTTTTGAGTGTGATGTGAATTCAAAATAATCAAATGTCAACTCTGTCTGTACTGATAATAATTCTATTTCTATATAAAATACATTAAACTCATCTTCGGATATCAATGTTGATCGTGACAATGTTGATGTTGGAATTGTTCATGATATTAGATATTTTGGATGAAAGTATTGATGTTATGTTAGATGTTGATTATGTTGATTTGGCTAATTATTCTTGTGTTGCAAATTGTGAAAATTTAAATGAAAATGCTGATATGAACATAGCAAGTTGTTCATCATCAATTTCTGAGAATGAAGATAATACAACTAAAAACAAAGTATTTGAGAATGATAATCAAACTAGTACTTCTAATAAATATGTTCCACCTTGCAAAAGATCTTTTTCTCAAACAACTAATCAAATAAGAAATCTTCAATCTAACAACTCTACTAATAACAACTACTATGGTCATAGACAACAAAATTATGTTGAGTCTTATTATACAAATACTTTTGATGATCGTAGTCAGAAATTTAGTGGTCAACACAGTCATGATCCATTCTTCTAAAGATCACCTACTCCACACTGTCACCAGTCTTATAGTTCTAATGAGTATTATGGTGTTCAAAATTGGAAATGATGCTTTATGTGTGGTAATCCTTCTCACCTTGCAAGACATTTCAAGAATTGGTTTAGACAACAAGGAAATATGCAAAAGTAGTTTAATCAGTCAGGATCAACAGCTGCTAGCAGCTCGGGGTTATGGACTAATCAAACTGAAAGTAAAACCAGTGAAATGGATGTGAGATCCATGGTTAATAAAAACAAGGAAAGGAGAAAACCTTTTTAGGAAACCAAAAAGGAGAAAAATAAAAGGAATCCAAAGATTGAAAAATCTGAGGATTGTGTTTTAAAAAGAAAGAAAACAAAGTCCAAAACTATTATAACCAAGGAACAAGTTTTTGCTTGTATTCCTAAGGACTATTCTTCATGTGATGTCTCACCAAGTAGTAAATATGTTCTGGAAATAAAATAAAATTTGGAGATTTTATTGTTAACCTTCCTGAGACATATTTTTCTCGAGAACCCATGTCTAACCAATTGCTGATGGCATGTAGGGTCAGTCAAGGAGGCCTGTCAATAGTATTTGGTACTTAGACAGTGGTTGTACCCGACATAATAAGGGAGACGAATCCTTACTTTTTGTTGTTCCACCATTCGAATATGGATCTGTATCTTACCGAGGTGACATGGGAGGGTAAATAACAAAAGGAGGAAAGGTCTCAAATGGCACGTTAACTTTGGAAGATGTTAATCTTGTCGAACAACTCAACCATAATCTGCTCAGCGTCTCTCAAATTGGTGATAAGAAGTATTCCACCCTATTTACTGAAAATGAATGCTTAATTTTAAAACCAAGTTTCAAGTCCCCGAGGAATGAATTCTGATGCATACTCTGAGGCATAATGATACTTATGTATTAGACATGAGAAGTTCGTATTCATGACAAACTGCTTTGTGTTTGATATCTAAGCTCGGAGAACGATTCTGATGCGTACTCTGAGGCATAATGATACTTATGTATTAGACATGAGAAGTTCGTATTCATGACAAACCGCTTTGTGTTTGATATGTGAGGGGTTTTCCTGTTAAAACCTTTTCAACCATCAAAAAATGTATTTCGTGTTCAAAATGCAAATAGCACAAACTCCCTCACATGCCCATAATTGTTAATTCTATATATTCCATTATTCAACTGTTACACATGGTTTTGTTTGGACCCATTCATCCTTTGGCGATAGGCCGAAAAGCCTATTGTCTTGTTATTACTATTACTGATGATTTTTTTTCTTTAGAATTAAATGATGAAACCTCTCGGTTCTTGATTAGATTCTTGATTCTTGTCGAGAACCAAATGGCTAAAAAGAATCAAGTGTATTTGAAGCGATAATGGAACGGAATTTTACAACCAAATAGTGAACGAGTTATGCCACTCCAAGGGGATTGATCGTCAATTCAGTGCCCCGTACACTCCAAAACAAAATGGGGTTGCTAAAAGACGCAACAAAACACTGATTGAAGCTGCAAGAACAATGCTGTCAGACTCAAAGCTGCCACTCTTTTTCTAGGGTGAAGTAATTAATACCGCATGCTTTATCCAGAACTGTGTGCTTCTCAACAAGCGCCTGAAGAAGAGTTCATATGAAGTCTACTAAAATACCAAGCCACAAGTTAACTATTTCAACAATTTTGGATGTCCATACCTATGCTTCGATGCAAATTCAGGTCCCAAGTTTGCTGAAAAGGCATATGAGTGTTATTTAGTTGGATATGCCTCCAACAAAACCGCTTATCGGGTTTACAAAAAGAAGCAGGAGTGATTGTGGAATCTTTCAACATTGACTTGCAAGAGCTTAACTATACAGATCTTCGCACATGTCCAAATTGGATGTTTGACTACGATTGCTTGTTTAGTTTCATGTTCTATCTACCCCTCCGGTTGCTGTTGCTCCAGTCTCAGCTATAGTATCTCAGTCTACATTAGATTGGGTCGTGTTGGTGTATCTAGTGGTCCTCAAATTCGGAATGTATTACCTATAGATCCTAAATAGGTTGCAGTTAATCCATGTCCTCAGACCGAAGATACAACCAATGCAGATCTTAATAAGGAATATTCAAATTCAGATTCTTCTTATATGCCAGCCGACAACATTGAACCAAGTCCCACAGAGCCCGTAGTTGATCTTCAGCTAGAACCAAGTGTGGTTATATCCATACCCACTCTTCCTCTACTAAATATGAGGCAACTGCCATTGCTAAAAATTTTGTTGCAAATGAAGTTCCTTCTTGTGCTTTAAATACCACTGATTCCACTCTAGTCACAGGAATTCAAGTTCCCTTCCGGGAAGATCTTTGGGATGGTCCAATTACTTCAGAACACGTGGTAGATAAACTAGAAGAAATTATACAAGCTACTGATGTTCTAAACAATGTTCCTAGTGTCTTTCACCCCGTTAAAAATCTAAATATTGAGTTTCAAGTAGACCCAATTCCTTAGATGAGCATTCACAAATCACATCCGACATAGAGCATCATTGGATCTCCATCTGCCGGCATTCAAACAAGGAGCAAATTGGGTACTATTAACAAATGTTTTTTTACATGTCTTATTTCTAGGTTGAACCAAAAGATTATCATGTTGCTCTCAAGGAGAACTCTTGGGTTGAATCTATGCGGAAAGAATTGCTTCAGTTTTAGAAGCTCAATGTGTGGAGACTTGTGAATAGCGGAAAATAAGAGACTGATCGGTACCAAATGGGTGTTCAGAAACAAGAAGGATGACAAGGGTGTGATTATAAGAATTAAAGCGAGATTGGAGGTGCAAGGGTTTTCACTGCGTGAAGGTCTTGATTATGGTGAAGTCTGTGCCCCTTTTGCTAGATTGAGGCTATTCGTATCTTCTTAGCCTATGCATCATACATGAACTTCAAAGTTTATCAAATGGATGTGAAGACTTATTTCTTGTATGGAAAGGAGAAGGAAGAGATTTATGTCAAGAAACCACCAGGTTTTGAGGATCCTAATCATCCAGACTATGTTTACCGTCTTAACAAGGCTCTCTATGGCCTTCATCAAGCATCACGTGCTTGGTATGCTACTTTGGCTGAACATTTGTTGGAAAATGACTATATAAGAGGTGTTATTGATCAAACATTCTTTGTCAAACAAGTTGGTAACGATATGATCCTAGTCCAAGTGTATGTTGATGATATTATTTTGGGTTAACGAGCGATGATCTGTGTAGAGAGTTTTCAAAGGTAATGCAGAATCAATTTGAAATGACTTCGTTGTGGGATATGACATTTTCTCTAGACCTACAAGTTGAACAAAAGAATGATAGGATTTTGATTCATCAAGAAAAATACATCCATGAGATTGTTCAGAAGTTCGGTTCAAGGATGCTACTTATTTTACCACTCTGATTGCTACAAGACCAGTGTTAACTCCAGATCAAGTGGGAAAGTCAATTTATCAACACCTTTACAGGTCTATGATTGGCTCCCTAATGTATCCACGTCAAGCAGACTAGGCATCATGCTCCCTGTTTTTCAATGGCATGCCAGATATCAATCAGATCCAAATGAGTCACGCATAACCGTTGTTAAGCGTATCTTCTAGTATCTCAAGGTAAAACTTTGTTTAGGTCTTTGGTATGCAAAAGAAACTGCTTTGGTGCTGCATGCTTATACTGATAGTGATTATATAGGCTGCAATTTAGATCGAAAGTCAACTACAGAAGGATGTCAATTCTTGGGTGATCGCTTGATCTCTTGGCAATGCAAGAAGTAGGTCATAGTATCCACTTCCACCACTAAAGCTGAATACATTGCCGCCTCCAGTTGCTGTTCACAAGTGATTTGGTTTCAGCATAAGCTGCAGGATTAAGGTTGAATTTCTTTAACGATGCAACGGTATGTATTGTCAAAAACTCGGTCCCACACTCAAATACAAAACATATTGACATTCGAATGCATTTCATTCGTAATTGTTATGACAAAAAACTTTTCAATATTGAACAAGTCTTCTCAGTTTAAAACTTTGCAGACCTTTTCACAAAAGCTTTGATCGTGCTCGATTCGAATATCTTATTGAATCGATTGGCCTGATAAATTTTGATTAAAATTATCTATCTATCTTTTTCTATATAAATTTGTAAATATTTTTCAAATATGTCACAAATTTAGAGGGAGAAAGTGAGTTAGTATAACTCACCTAAAAGATTTTATATTTGACTTTAAACGAAAAACAAAAATGAGTCTCCATCTTACCAAAAAGATTTTAATTTTCTAAGAAAATCAGAAAATGTCTCAAAAAGAAGGCGCTCCCATCCAGAGGGAGTTAGTAAATCCAAAATTTTGAGAAATTGATCTGACCATTGGAAAATGATAAGAGATTGACTGAATGCTTCTAGCACATAGATAAAGTAGGCTAAAAGGACAATAAGCTCAAATCTGATGTGCTCCATAGGCTTTACATGTTTAGTATGAATTTATGTGATATAAACTAAAATTTGCTAGATTAAGTGGTTGTATCCTTTGAAAGGGTGTGCATGTCTCAAAATACATCTTTCCGAAAGATAGGTAGAAATGTGATTATCCAGTCATACACGAGCCCGTTAATGGTTGGTCACCATAAAAATGTTTACTGTTTTGTTCTTAAACGCTGAAAATCCAAAAGAAAAGGCAGAAAACTGCAAAAGAGCTGAAAAGTTTAATATCAGCACAAAATATTGAAAATTAGCAAACAAAAGGGGGTATATTAGAACTACTTGAGGTGGGGCAAAAGTCTAACAGCAGTAAGCCCTAAACACCTTGAATAAAGGTATGTAAGTTCGAATTGTGTGACATGTAAGTTCATGGTTCAACCTTTGTTGTTGTAAGAGTTTGAAAATATCCTAAAAGTTAGTCTATCTTAAATGTTTTTAACCAATCATTTGGGGGTCGGACTTCGAGTTGGACCGTCCAATTCGGGTGATCTAGAGAAAGCAAAATAAGCTCTGTTCTTAACATAATCAGTATCATAAGTATCATAAGATTCTAAAAACACATGGGTATTTTAAAAGCGGATCAGTATATTGGCCGTCAATCTGACTTAGAGCAGTAATAACAGCAAAAATATAAATGTTGTAAAGAGCATCTTAGTCAATGTGATTCCGATTTTTCTCGAAAAACTAAATGTTTATTGTATACATATTTTATCAAGTGTAATTTGATTCTACTTTATTTTTATTTTTGTTTTAATTTTTTTTACTTAAAGATTTTCAAGTTTATTGTATTTTTATTTTTATTTTTACCTTAATTTTTATCTTTATCTTACTTCTAAATTGCTCTCTATTTCATTTTTAAGTTTTATATTTGTTTTATGACAAGGTCTATTAAGCAAACGTTGTCAAACGAGTACACAAAAATATATCTTGTATGTATTTGAGTGTTCGGGTTCGGTGTCAAAACATTTTTCAGACAAAAAAGGGTAAACATTTTCAAATTTCGAGGGTTAAGAGTGTAAAATATTTTAAAAACTCACCCTATATAAAAGGGAATTCATTTTCTCTTTTATTCTTATCACTTTTCAAATTTCCAAACACTCTCAACTCTCTCTCTCTCTAAAACCAATTTCAAGAACCCTTAACTTTCGATTGCATCTGATTTTCATACTTGATATGGAATCCTTATCCAAGGTACTCCATTGTTTCTAGATGAAACCAGATATGTACTTGATTGTTCGATTTATACTGAATTTTTGAGGAATCAAAAAGGGTTATACATGTTGTCAAAATTGATAGCGAAATCATGATATCGACTTCATGAAAGACCTTCGTGCTGACTCAATTAGATTTTTGTATAGATTTCAATGGACTTTGGTTTTGCTAGTTTTTCTGCCTCTTTATCTTCATATTTGGGTTCTTAGTGTATAGTTTGTGGACAAAGTTTGTACAGATTTGTTAAGACGCGGGGTTAGGACCTAGGATTTTGAAAGAATTAAGTTTTGGAAAAACTTATGCTTTTCGAATCGCATTCGGATAAGAATCCCATTCTGATGAGAATCGCAGTCGCATTACAAAACTGAATCGCATCCTTTATTGCGATTGCGATTACCATGGGATTGCGATTGCAATGCGAATGAGATGCACCGTACTTATCAAAATTTTCAATTTTTTTAATTTTAATTTCTTTTTCTGTTTTAGTTATATAAATACTGATGTGTTCTTATGATCCTGTTTTGCAGCAACACAACATGTTTTCACCATTATAGATCACCACAAATCCGAAACATAGGATTTTTGTGTCAATGATTAAGGGATTGAAGAAGTGTCCACTTGCCCTTGCTATCTCAGCTAATCCTGAAATACACACTTGATGGGTATAAGAATTTGGAATAAGGGAAAGAAAGCTAAGGATAAAGACAGGAACTTAATGATCACTACAAAGGTGGCCGGGAAGAAATTAGTTATTGAAAAGGCTGATGTTAGAAGGGCATTAAAGATAAACAACAAGCCGCCTGATTACTATGACAAGATAAAGAAGGAGAATGTCATGGAGTCGGAAACTCAGATGGGTTATGAATATGTGTTGGGCACATTTGAGAAGAAGTACCTTCCACCTTTCTAGAAGTACTTGTTTCATATTGTTTCTCATTGCCTATACGATATGAAGGGAGGTTTTGACAGCCTGGCTAGGGTTGATGGTCATGCTGATTGAAGAGTTGGAGTTCAATTACTCCAAGCTCTTTTTCTTATGCATGCTTGCACATGCGTGTTTGAAGAGCAAATGGTTACTTTACCCGAGATTCGTATAGTTAATTCTAGACGATAAGATGTTCAAGGTGCCAAGGCCAGTCTACACTTTACCAGAAAAGGGTTCAGATGATGAGGAACCTGAGCAACCAAGCGAACCTCATCATGCTAGAATGGTTAAAGAGTCGGTATTTGACTCTCTATTGAATAAGGCCTCTAAGAGAGGTTATCAGTATACATGAAGAGCACCATAGAATAAGTTCAGTCTATTTGCTGAGACCGAGCCTATGAGTGAAGAGGAAGAGGATACTGGTAAGTGGGTTGTTGAAGAATCAGACGACGAGGAGACTGATTCCGATGTTGAAGTGATGAAAGTTGTCAAGAAGAAGTCTGTGAAGATTGAGAAGAAGAAGAGGAAGGCCACTAGCAAACCTCCTGCTGGTGGTTCATCCAGAAGAAGAAGAAGAAGAAGAAGAGGAATCGTCCGAGCGTCCTCTTAAAAGAATAATGAAGATTGGGGACTCCATAAAGGCCCTAGTCTTGAAAATAAAGATTCCAGGGGTAGAGGCTTCCATACCCAAACCCCAACCATAACAACGAGACCCACACGTTGCCTCACCCACATCTATGCACCGCTAAATAGAGAAAATGAAAGGAAAACAATTCAAGGTACCTAGAACCAAGCCTCAACCTAAACCCTCCAAGCTAACCCTTCACGATTCTCCCATAACAAACCCAGAACCTTCCCCAAAACACCAAACCTAGCCCGCCCATATACCAGCCTCCCATGACCTCACTACAAAACTCACCGCCTAGATCTTCGCCCCTTTGGTCCCATTCCTTTTCAACCTCACCTCTTACAACTTCCTTATGGGCAACTACCTTTATATCCTCACCCATTTCCCTACCACTAGCCATTTCACTTCCAACATCTTCCCAACCTCAAACCCAAACCTCACCTCAAACCCAAACCCAAACCCTACCTTTAACCCAAACTACTTTCTACCAAACCCAAGCCTTAAGTTTGCCCATCCAATCAGTCACTCAACCTACCCAATCATACTCCATCCTCAACTACCAGACAAAAATCTTAACCCCTACCCCCTCTGTCCATTGGCAAGTAACCTAAGTCTCCAGTGTTTACAGATCCAATTCTACAAAGGATAATGGCATTTGAGGAATCAACCAAGAAAAGGGTGGAAAGGGAGAAGATCATGATCGAATTGGGAACAAGCAAAAGTAGAAGATGGAGAAATTTGAGAAGGAGAGGATGGAAGATAAAGAAAAGATTGCAAGACACGAGGTCTTGATCTCAACCCTTCAGCAGAGAGTAGACAACCAGCAACTCTTACTGAGCAATTAATCGGTGTCACTCGCTGATAGAACTGAGGAGATCGGGGTTATATCATTGGAGAACAATCTGGATTCCTCGAACAATATTGAAGATAAATTAAGGACTGAGATCGGCCAGCTTAGGTCTGAAATGATAGATTGATAGTTGAAAACGAGAACCAGCTTAAGATGAATGAAGCCTAGATAAAGATCAATGAAGAACTTGTGGCCAAGTACAAAGCTGACTCTGAGCTCATTACCTTATCAGAACGGGACACTCCTGATCTGAAAAGGCGAGTTAAGAAAGTATTTAAGGGTTTGGATGATTCTGATGATGAGAAAGATGGAAAGAAGAAGACGGGGTAGTCTGATACGGCTGGCTTTAGTCGTACTGATGGTGGTGTTGATGGTGATGGTGCTAGTGCTAGTGCTGGTTCTGGTTCTGGTTCTGGTACTGGTGTTGTTGGTGATGATGAAGAAGAAAGTGATAGTGAGGAGGAGGAGGAAGGAAGGAGAGATCAAATATGATGAGGAATCAGATGATGATGATGATGACAACGACGACTACTACTACTTAGATGATGGTGATGATGGTGGAAATGGTGGTGGTGATGGAGCAGGTGATCAATCGGCTCCAAAGGGTGATGACACAGCAGCTCATGATGTCCGTTACGCTGAAGATGCAGCCAATGAAACTCGGGACTCGGATGCTCAATTGGAGAGCAAGTATCGTGATGTTTTTGGTTCTAATGTTACTGCAGGTACATGATCTATTGTCAAAGAAAGAAGCTTGGATTCTCATTACGTGTTGACTACGTGTTTACTTCTCAAGATCCCGTGCAAGATGCAAAAGCTAAAATTGATCAAGTTGATGATGCAAGTTCATCCATTCCTGGAACTGTTGTTACTTCTACTACTGATGATCCAGTCTCAACAGTTGTTGCTGAGCCGATTCTACTACTGATGAGTTAGTCATATTTTGCTCTTATTTTATCGTTTTGGACATGTTGGACCCGAATCTGGTCACATACCGCTATACGGGTCAGACACGAACCAACATTTGCATCTCCCTTGTTTTCTTTATATCTAGAGTTATACATCATAACTTTTAGTAATCTGGTTCAGTTCTTCTTAGTTTTTATTGTAGTTTTATAATCTAAAATTTTAGGATTTTTCACTAATTTGGTGAGCTCGATTATTTCACGCGCACCTTCTTTCTCATTAACTTGCCTATTATCAAAGGCGATTAATCAGATCCCCTTTTTATATGTTTTGTTTTGGGGGGTTTATGAGAACAAAATACGTGTTTATTATGCATCAAGATCTCAACTACCGTTCTAATAATTGTGTGTTGTGTGATTGCTTTGATTAATGGATACATGTTATATGATTCGATGTTTATTTTTTTTTTGGTTGGTTGATATCTCATCCTTATCCCCATCCTCAAAAGTATGATCATACGTTGTCCGAGTACTCGGTCTAGTGTCGGGAAAAAGACATTAATTGTTTATATTAATTGTTGTATTTCACAATTGCATTAGAATTGGTATTTTTGTTTATTTGTTATATTATATCAAGTCGTGGTTGCACGATCAATAGCGTGTTGGCAAAGTATATTATTTTTACACATATTGGTCGCTCTTTAGGATGATTGAAAGTTTGAAAATCATTTAGTTTGTACCTTATGTTATCAAAAGAAACTGACAATTGTTTTGTGTTTTCTCTCGGATGATGTAATAATACATGGTTGTTTGGTTTTATTTTATGCTTTTGTAATTTGATTTTGCAATGAGATGAATAGATATTGTCACTAACTAAATAGTGACTTTGAGCTATGATATGAGTCTTAGTCGTGCCCCGACATATTCCGTTATAGGTTGGGATGTGACATAGTACATATATGAACCTATAGAGTAAAAAGAAATCCCTACATAGTAAACTATATGAACCTACACAATACACTACTATGCAAACATTTATTCCTGCCCACACATACAAATTTGAATTCAATAGGTAACTACACTTTTACTAAACCTCCAACACAGAACTATATGTCTCTAATTTTGTTATGTATATACTATATGAAAATATCCATAGTATACAACGTAATGTTGCAAAATTTATGTGCTTTATAAACAAATTTTAAAAACAAATAAACAACTTAGACAACCAAAATTCCAAAAAAACATTATACTTTTATTAACGAATTTTTAATGAAAAATAAAATAGTATTAATCATCTTATGAGCATTGATTATTCATATGAAAAAATAATCGCTCAATGCATTAATTAGTGTCTTGTTTAATGATGCTTACACCATAAAAGATGTGTATACTCTTTTTAATTAAAAACATGTTATAGATATGTGTTTTCATTCTCTCTCTCTCTCTCTCTCTCTCTCTATATATATATAGGATTGAGTTCAATGGAGAAATCATATTAGTGTGAGAAATGTGAAAAATGGTTTTAACCAATTAGATTTTTTTCTTTTTCCTTTTGCTTTATTTAATTATAAGGACAGATTAGTAAAATGTTAAAACTTTTATTTTTGTTAAGTAATCACGAATATGATAACTTTACAATACCACATTATTATTATCTTAAAATCATTATTTATTAAATAGTAATACTATCATATTTAAATTCAAGATTTTTGTATGTCAAAAGTTCTCGACCAAAATATGCAACACCTACACACATCATGACAATATTCTTACACACATATATATACAATACCTACATAAATCATGATATATTCCTACACACATATACGTACAGTACCTACACATATCATGGCAATATTCCTACATATATATACAACACCTACACAACTTATAATATATACATTGTCGGCATATTCCTACACACCTACACAACTTATAATATATACATTGTCGGCATATTCCTACACATATGCATAATGCATACACGTATCTTAATAATATATATAGCATGTCATAATATATACTTCACATACAAAAATCTATACTTTGTTCCTACACGTATGAAAAGCACCTACGCAACTTATAATATATAAGTGGCCAACATATCCCTACATATATATAAAACACCTACATAGATCATCGTTAACCTACACAACCAACATTAATTAAAAACTATATACTAATCAATAGCCTTCACCATGTCATGAATTACCTACACAGATCCCCCAAAATATTTTTATTTAAATGAAAACCCCTAGATTTTCCCCTAAATTAGTAAATATAACAAAAAAAGATGATATTCAGAATATGAGTTTTGACTTTTGGTATCTTGAAATGAATTTGATTTTCAGATAATTAATAATTGTGCTATATTAAATGGAAGTATATGACAAGTAATACGTGAATGATTTTTGAGAGAATTAAAAAGGATGATTAAATGTATATGTTTCTTACTATATATAGACATCATTGCAAGACATCTTTTTAACAATAATTAGGTTTCGTTTTTTTACGTATTATGAAAATTACCACACTATCCTTTTTTATTAAAAGTCATTAAAACGATATACAAATATGCCATAATCAATGTAGGCCATTGATCAATCTTAATCAATGGTTATAAATTATTTCTCACACTTCTCACCCTAAGATCATTTCTCCACTGAACGATCCCCTATATATATATATTCTTAATGTTTAAATCAATTTATTTAAGCCTATTTTTGTAGAAAAAAATTTGCACAACCCGTCAATAACCCAATAAGTCCAGCTAAATATTTAATTGTTTAAAACCAATATAAATAAAAATAAAAAACTGTTTTTACTTAAGGTTCAAATTTCTTTCGCCTTTTATCCAAAAAAATTTAACGATTATTGAAGACAGCCCTACTCGTTAATTTGAAGATTGGAAAGACGTTGAGCAGTAAAACCGAACAAAGGAAAAACCGATGAAACTATAACAAGAAAATCTGTATGAAGATGTTTTCTGGCTGTGAGTTGTGATGACGATAATTGGAAGTTTGGGTGGACTAACCTTCTTGCAAACGTATATGAGGATCATAGATGGATTTTAGCTTTTCCCCAATGGCTTTAGCAGAGCCGAGATCGAGTACATCTTCAAGTAGATCTTCACTAACAGAACCCAAAATCCAACCTCTGGCAAGACTCTCGTATCTCTGGCAAGTCTCACTATCTCTGTGCTAGAATATCTTGGGGCGACAAATCTGGGGTCCACGATGCCACCCATATTGTTACTGTCCAGCAGGCAAAGCATCTGTGATTTCCAAACATCATAGTTCTTGCCTGAAAGTTTCACCGAAACAATGTTTGATACGTTAGTATTTGATGCGTATAAGTACTAAGTCTTGTATCCGATCAGAAGTACTCATATTATTCCCGTTTGAACAGATAGAGATAGAGGAAGGTTTTTAATACATTTAATCTCCTCTTGAGTCTTCACTAAAAGATATATAGACTAAAAGGCTCTCTTTCATTTTATTATATTTTTTTGTACAGAAATGGCCGTTGACTAAATTATACCTGGGAGCAAGATCAGCAAACCTAACGCTATCACGCTAACGTTGCACATGGTCAACTATTTTTTATTTATTATCATTTGTATTTTTAAGTTATAAGTATAAAAAATAAATTAGGTTTTGTTAGAATCTAAAGAATTCTAAAATATTACAACTTTCAATAATATTAGTTTTAAACATTTTTAGAAATGTTAAATTTATAAGTTATTTTTAAGATTAAGTTTTTATTTATTTCTCACGAAAAGGTAATTAAGTTTTAATAATTTTATTTGTTTAAGACAAAACAGCAAAACTCGTTCTTTATATTTACACGTTTTTTTAATGGGTGTTCTTTCGCAAACTTAATGACAGAAAACTTCCTTTATGCTTAAAAATTATATCACGTTATGTTCTTTGGCACCAACCCGTTGTTTTTTCTCGTTAAATCTGGTCATGTGTAAGACACATGAGGGTAGTTTGGTAATTTTACAACTTATTTAATCATAACTAAAAGTAATATTATATTTTTAAGAATATAAAATAATATTAAATCAAATAATATTCAACCCAACCCCCTTTACACCCATCATCTCCTCCGACCTCTACGCAGCAACCATCTCCAACCTCCACCGGCGCTGCCGTCTTCAGCCTCCATCGCAGCCACCTTTTCCGCCTCAACTGCAGATATAAACCCTTTAAAAATTCTCTCTTAAACCCTTGACACTCACTACAGCCACTGACCCCACTTCCACCGCCGCCAAAAGCACTATTGCCACCGGGCGTAAACAAACCCTAATCATGGTTGTCGGAAACGTAATCCCCAACGAAGTCCAGGGAAACGGACTTGTCTTCGGACTATGCACATTACGCCTTCAATTCGAGTTTAGATATGAACGATTCGAGTTTAAATCTGTTCGACATTGATGACATGAAGACCAAAATAGATGGAATGGAACTGATAAGGTTGACTAAAAGAATCTAGGGTTTTCGATTTTAAAATCAAGCATCAATTGATTGTGATTTTCCTCTCAGTGGTTACCGTTGTTCCTCTCTGTTGTTACCGTTGTTGAAGACGAGGTGGGTTGGCGGTGGTGTTGGAGGATTGCAGAGAAAGGGTGTATCTGAGACATACATAATATGAATCATCTTCTTCTTTTGATTCAATATCAAATTTCTTCAAATTCTGCATGTGATTAACCCTAGGGTTTGAAGCATTTGTTCTGTACACAGATCTGGTTGGATTACAACCAAATAGATGGAATCGTAGGGGTAGCGGCGGTGCAATAGTGGTGGTCCACAAGTGCGGTGGTGGTGGTCTAGAGGTGCGGCAGTGGTCGGCAACTGGTACTGGTGGTTGGTTGTTTGGTTGGTGGTGGTGGTTATAGAGAGAATGAAGATGCAAAAGGTTTTGCTTTGAGAAGGAAGATGGTTTTGTTATTATTAAATAAATGGGTGAATTTACAAAGCTACCCCCATGTGTCAGGAATTTAACAAAAAAACATAACTGAGTTAGGGCCAAATGACAAAACGTGTTAAGGTTTTTAATCATAAATGATGTTTTCTGTCGTTAAATTTGCGAAAGGACAACCATTGAAAAATCTTGTTAACATAAAGGACGAGTTTTGCTAATTTGTTTTTTTAAATATGTTTAAAAGTTAAGTTTTAATATTTTTAGGTTCGAAGTAATTTTAAGAGGTTAAATTGAAGTGTTGAGTTAACATTGAAATATGATAAAATATTTATGTTTTAAATTAACTTTTATCATTTTTATTTTTGTTTCTTTAGTTTATTTTATTTAGTTTTTTACACATGTATTACATCTAACTCTCTGTATAATTACCTACCATAAAATCTTATATGTCGCTCTCACGTCGTCGCTCCCTCCAATCTCTAGGGCTACCAAATTTCTTGATTTTAGAATAGAGCATTCTCATTCAATCATTAAATTTCTTGGGCATTCATGGGTGTGTAAATCTGGATTTCTTAAAATGGGTTATATCACATTATCTAGAAGTTCTTTAATCCAAGTTTTGACTCTAGTAGTCAGACATTCTATCGTCCTCACAAACCCTAAAACTCCATTCCCTCGTGTCTCATTGATATAACCCTAATCTTCAGTCGCTCTTCCAAACTGTCAATCGTTTTCAAGGTTATGGCATCATCTATTCATAATTCATCGCTGCCAAACGGACATCAAATCGATAATCGATTTAATGTTTAAAGGTATGGTATTTATTTAATTGTTAATTGATTTATGGGTTGGGTTTAGTGCTTTTAACTTTCTGCTACATACTAATGTTAGAACTCTAATAATATTTGTTCTAATAGTTATTGATGTTAGTTGTTCAATATCATGCTTTTAACTTTTTACTGCATATTAATGTTAGATCTCTAAGAATCTCTGTTTAATTTTTTGTTTGATTATCATTTTTCGTTTATGTTTGCAGATTGTGGCTACTGTTGGCTATGAGTTAATGCATAGAAAAATTATGGTTCCAGGTAATCACATTTAACAAAGAAGTTATGCAAGCCTTTTTAACTTACTTCATTATCTGCAAGTTGTTTGTTCTTTTTGTGTATGCACATAGTAGGTTGATAATTTGAAACTTTGCAAACCAAAACCTTTTTAGATTAGGTACAAAAATCCAATACATTAAATAAATATCATATTCTGTGTTTATTCTTCAGTATTCATTCTTCAAATTGACATTGCCCGCTTCATGTTTTCTACTCCTCCTTTTCCAATTCTACATCAAATAAAAGTAAATTAAAGTAAGTATTACCATACTTGCATATTATAACATGAACAAACATTACAAAACTATTTAGTGATGAAAATACCTTTATCGATTTCTTGAATTGTGTTCCAATCTTCTTCGGTCAAGAGTTGCATGCTTGAAGCTGTAGAACTATCCTGAAGCCAGTTTTGAGTGCAGATTAAACTCTCAACAATCCTAGGAGTCAAAGAACTCCTATACGGGTCCAAAACCCTCGCACTTGTGCTAAAAACTGATTCAGAAGCCACTGTTGACACTGGAATGGCGACTAAGTCTCTAGCCATCAAAGACAGAATCGGGAATCTTGGGCTATTAACTTTCCACCATTCTAAAAGATTGAAGTTCTCTGAATACTTTTCAAAATCTTCTTTCAAGAATTTGTCTAACTCACCAATAGGTTCAACTCCTTGTGTAATCATCTGTTCTCTTAGTTTGTTTCTGAATGGTTGGGTTGGTGTCATGCCTTCAGGTTTATCACGTTTACCTAACACCGACAAACCAGAAGACTCGGCAGTACTAGAACTTTGGGAATGAATTATAATATACTCATTATATAACTCATGCATAGAATCCATAACAAATTTTATGTTCTCATCCGCCAACTTTTTTCCATAACGATCGACGAAAAGTAAATCCAAGTACTGTTTTTTGTTCCTTGGGTCTAAAACAAACGCAAAGTATAACAATTAGTTAAGTTTTTGTATATTCCCATAATACTTTTGAAAATTTGCCTTCGTTGCCATTGCAATCTGACATAGACTAGCAGTACCAATAGTTTCATCTAATATGCCACGAATATTATAGATCTCTTCAATGCACGAGTTTGACGTTACATAATGTGTCCCTGAGACTCTCAAAGTAATATCATAAAATGGTTTCAAAAAATGGCATAAATCTTTACAACTTTGCCAATCTTCAGTTGTAAGTTCCCTGTAACCCGATTTTTCAAGTTCGATTCTAAAGACGGACTCCTCAATATCATATCTCTCAAAGGTTTTCTCATAAGTCTGTGCAACTTCCAACATATGGTAAGTGGAGTTCCATCTAGTTGCTACGTCTAAAACTAGGTGTTTCGTTGTATCGGCATTAACAATCTTAGCAAACTTGTCGAATTTGTCAATCCTTGATGGTGACTGCCTAATCCACTTAACCGCCCACCTAACTTTATCAACCGACTTGCTAACCAGTTTAATTCCTTCTTGGACCACTAGGTTTATAATATGTGCAACACACCTAATGTGTGTCCATTTAGCATTTAAAAGGCACTTATTTTTTGGAATACCCTTTTCAAAAAGTCTATTGCGGCATCATTTGCACTAGCATTATCAACCGAAACCGTTAAAATATTTTCTATTCCCATTCATTTAAACAATTTTCAACCGTTTCCCCAATATCTACACCACGATGATTCTCTTGGATATAAAATGTCAAGACTTTGCTCCTTAATTTCCACTCGTTATCTACGAAGTGGGCGGTGATACACATGAAACTAGATTGTTGATTAGAAGTCCATGTGTCTGTAGTCAAACAAATCCTACCAACATTCTTTTTAATAAAATCACGGACTTTTGTTTTTTGTTCTTGAAACATATGATATATGTCTTTTGTAATTGTACTTCTACAAGGAACTTTAAAGGATGGTTGACATAGGCTCATAAAATACCTAAAACCCTTCCTTTCCACAAAACTAAATGGTAATTCATCGACTATTATCATATAGGCTAGGCCATTCCTAATGGTTTTTTGATCAAACTTCCATGTGATCATTTTATTTTCAGCCCCAAATACAATTTGTGTTTGACCACCACTGTTTTTAGCTTTGTAGGGTTCACATTTTGTTAAATGGTTGCTAAGATTACTCGTACCTTGAGTTTTTGACGCACACTTGTATGAATGATTACAATGCATACATCTTGCTCATTGAACCCTGTTTACATCTTTGTAATTTTCAAAATCATTCCACACTTTGGATCTTGTTTGATAAATTTTAGGTTTCTTCATAGTTGGCTGAGTTGGTGGAGTCTCATCATCATTGCTATCAAGATCAATCCTTTGTTCTTCAGTCGCATCAAATGTTCCTGACATCTGTAACAAAATAAATAAATATTAAAACATGCTCTAAGTAGTTTTTAAACTCAATCCCAAACATGCTCTAAGTAAATATATTTAAACTACATCATCATGTTTACTTTGAAGAACTATGTCTATGCTATGCATAAAAATAAATAAAAATAAAACTATTATTTAATAAATTATATTTAAACTTCATCATAAATTATTATTATTATTATTAATAGTATTAAAGTGCAAATGGTAACACATGTCGTGGACCAACAATGCATGCACTAACATGGAGAGTAATCATTAGCGAATGTAATATACTAAGAGTCTGTATGTAGGATGATCATCAATGTGCACATTATATTAAGGATGCATATGTAGTGTAATAGCCATTTACACCACCTTTATAGTAACTATCCAAACACCACCTTTATATAAGACTAATTAAAGACTTAACACAAAAACAGTTCTTTATCGACCCAATATTTATACACTTTTATTACAACACTTTTTCTTTCGTCCAGTATACACACACATATCATATGTATTATATAATTGTATATATGATTTATTTTTAATTCTTAGAACTTAATTAGTCACAGTTATTTAATTTCCACCAGGTATTTATGTATTTAATCTGCCCAAGGGTTACTCTCTGCAGGCTTCATGGCTCGAACGGCTTCCCAAACCGAACTGTTACACTTAAACCCGCTACCAAAAGCTATCTGCCAAATGCGGTTTCCTTTCTTCATACGCCCTCTAGCCTCCGTGTAAGCCAACTTGTTAGGCCCCGTTTTGTATATTTAGTCTTTTGTATTGATTCAGTTATGTATTTGGGCCGATAGGTCATTTTGTACGTTGTTGGGCCACGGTCCATTGTAAAGAAGCCCATTGGGCATTAGATGTGTTTTACTTCTCATGCATGCTTCCCTATAAATAGGAAGCATGCCATGAGAAGTAAGTGAATAATTCAATAGAAAACCTTTTGGCAAAAACTCCATCACTCTTTCTCTTCTCATCTTTCTTGGCTCTCTCTCTCTCTCTCACTAACCTTTCCTTAACTGAAAATAAACTCAAGATCCAAGACCTCTTGGTTGCTTAGTGTGATTTTCGCTAGCACTAAGTTAGGTTGATCCAAAGACGTTGTTAGATCCACCCGAATTGGGACCTACACAACTCATACCGAATCGAGCTCGATGATGCATTCCCAAACCTATACAACGTCATCCTCGACGGCTCCACATGTTGTTCCGACAATTGTAAATTCTTCTCCGGCTCATCAATCACGACTGGCCCACCAGTGTGAATACAAAAGTGATCTAACGCTAGTTAATACTTAAAAGGAATAATGGTGTGGTGTTGGCTGTGTACTTAAATATAAACCAACAGAACGTTTGTTACATCTTCAACTAATTTCAATTGATTTTAATTGAATAGTATACTAATAAGAAACGCACAAAAGCTCTAATTTTAATTGATTCAATTCAACAAGAAATAACCACACAATTAAGTTGGATGTTAGATAAATTGTATTCGTTCATATAAAATTAAGTAATTTCAATTTACGATTGATCGAGTGTACCTTTTGCAAACTCTTTGATTGGAACTTCGAAGGTGTATTGGCTGATGAGGAAACAGCAACAGCGTGTGCCGTATGATATATTATTATTCTCCTTTGTATTGTATTGTATTGTATTGTAGGTATAATAGGTAAAGATTCATACCTAGAAAATTTTGGCATTTCAAATCGCTACTTTCTCGGGTTAATCGGGTTGACCCGAATTGAAGAAATCCTATCCAAAACCCAACCTGAACTATTGCAATGGGGTTCGGGTTACGTGATTTCTCGGGTTCGGGTTATGCGGTTTGGATGTGTCTTCGGGTCGGGTTTATTCGGGTCAGGTTCGGTTCTCGGGTTCGGGTGAAAATCGACAGGCCTAGGTGAAAGTGGAATAATCATTGGGTGTACCCAGACCCGGCCCAAAGAATTTAAATCTTTATGATTATTCTAATGTGAATTAGTCAATTGGAGTTTATGTAGTGGATGATAAATTAAAAACTAAGAGTTCATATGAAGAAGCATTTCAATAATTATAATCGAAGATTTACAATTTTCTAAGATCTGCTCTTATCTGTAATGCCCTAGTTTCAATACATGAATAAATAAATGTTTCGAGTTTTAATTAATTATCGTATCGTTGAGAGTTAATTAAATTAATTAAATAATATGTAGATAGTGGATAAGGTTAAGGAGGATTAATGGACTTAAGAATGATTTGAGCCTAAAAGCCTTTGGGCTTTGCCTATTTAAACACCTAAACCCTAGATTTCCATCCTTATCATTCCACCATCATCATTCCAATCATTGTACACACATACCCATACACAACATAAACCTCCTTAATACAAACATTCCAAATCCAACTCTGTTTATTCAAGGTCTAACCTTTAAGGTATGTTTAGAATTTATATTCGTTGAGCTTTCTCATCTCGTTCCATCTTAAGATTCGATAACAAAGGAACACTAGCCAAAGCAAATGTAACATTTGTTACTTTTCAAACCCGAAAACCCGACCCATTTCGGATTTTTTGGTTGTGTGTGTGTTTGTGTGTGTGTATATATCTTAAACTTCATTTCATACGACATTCTTTAATTTTTCTCCTTTCTTTCTTTGTATTCGTTAAACCGGTCCGCTTTGTTTGTCATCAATCGTTAATATAATAATTACGAGGAATTACGTTTATCGTTCGTTTTATATTACTTTTGTCTGTTTAACGAAACACGAGATTTAAAGTTTTAAATGTTTAAACAATCTGCAAACTTTATGGGTTTAATACGAAATTTATCCAAGTTTATAATCTATCGTTATCTCTATATACATTTCCGAAGTTCGTGGTTCTTGTTGTAGATTATAATTTCAATCCTTGTTTAAAAAGAGATTCAAACTAGAAGGGCCTAATTGCAAATATAATTTAATTTGTTTTTAATAGTTTTTGAAATTAGAGGGACCCTTTGTGTAACTTTGATTTTTAAAATATAATAAAATAATAATAATAAGGTCCAGCCCCCCCCCCCCCCTCTCCTTCACGGTTTTCCGGCGAGGTCGCCGTCCGGCGTTGGTGCTATTCTGACGACCATTTAAGCCCCTAAATCTCACGTTTTAAACCAATTAATATCTTGTAACAACATTCTTCTGTAACGACAAATTAAAATCAGCAATCGTAACTCGTTAAAACAGCTTGAATCCGCGATTTAAGCCGGCGTAATCGCCGGAATTTATTTGAAATACAATTAAGGTCATTAATCGGTTAATATTTTAATTTGTAGTATAAATAGGATCCAAACAACAGTCCTAACCCGTACCAACCTTCAATTTCATCTAACATACTCTCTTTGATCTCGAATTTGCTCGTTAAAATATGTTTTCCGGCCACCTGTAGTTCGTCGTCTTCTCTAAGCTTTTACAGGTAACAATTATATGGTTTTGATCATATTTCACTTATTAAACAAAACCCCTAACCCTATTGATCATACATAGAACAGATTGAGAGTATTAAAATCTGGGGTTTGTTAGATTGAAGATGATCACGAACTATTATATTTATATAATCTGTTTTAAACCTATAACAAGCTGTTGATTTGGTCTAGCGGTTAAATCATAAGGTTACGTTACATTAGACCCGGGTTCTGGGTTCGAACCCGGGTCAGTGCACCAGTTTTGATATTTTTTTTATCAATCCTTATATATTAAAATTAGCAAATTATTCAAATCATAATAAATCAAATCATAATATTTTTTTAAAAAAACTAAATAAATTTTTTCGTATAAATTATTATTATTATTATTATTATTATTATTATTATTATTATTATTATCAACTAAAACCCAACTCGTTAAATTGTTAAAATTAATATATATATTTTCGTTACTTTAACTTTATAATTCGTTAAACCGATAAAGTTAGTTTTAAGCCGTTAACTTAAATTCGTTAGCCTTTCTTTCATAACTTTAAACCCAATAGCTTTATAAATCATTAACCCGTTAGAATTATAATTCGTTAGTCTTTATTTCGTTAAGCCATAACCCGTTAGATTTATAATTAGTTAGTTTTAATTCGCTAGCATAAATATTATTCGAAAACATGATCACCATTTTTAAAACCACACGTAATATCATAACTCTCATGTTAGTGTTAAAGTTATAATATTTAAATAATATATTTCGTTAGACCATTAAAATTAATTTACAATTCCGTTACTATTAAGCTTTTAATTCGTTAAATGTTAAACTCTAAGTCATTAACTGTCACACCGACTAGCACAATGCGGAAGCGTAAAACGAGAATGTAACAGACACCTCTGGTATCAACACATTGTTTATAAAGAAACATTACAAACTAATTTACATTATATTACATTTCTTCGTTCTATCATTGTTTTACAGTCTAGGTGGTACAAAAAAAACTAGTTCGTTAACTAAACGTTCTTACTACTAACGTCTTTGCTTCTATTCACATAGCATCAACCACATACTTCAGGCAAGTGACAGATCACCCAATCATTCCGATTTTGGTACACCTGAAAAGCAGTTTAAAACGGGTCAACTACTAGAGTTGGTGAGTTTCACGAGTTTCAAGAAAACAGTAATGAGTATTCACAATTCAGCACTTGTAATCATGAAATAAGTATGTATGTATGTAAATGATGTATGTGATGTAATTATGCTAAGCTACAGTGAAGCCTGGACTGTTCGTGCTGCGTGCCTCCATTTCCCACGCTCAATCAACCACTGTGGCCCCTTTCCGCCCACAACATGCCCCGGTAGCTATGTCTAACACTACATAGCCTGTTTGTATAAATATGGTCATGTGCAAACGGCGCTATGTGACACGGCAACCAGGCCGATTCCGTTTGGGTTTGTCAAACCAATAGTACTATTCACAAGCCACCGGCTCGAAGTTAATCTCTGTGATCGTGGGGACTCTCGTGTGTTAGCACTTAGATAATTCACATCAGTACATGTTTCAGGTATGTATATGTAATCAAACATGCTTTTCACCCCAAAAGTTCGTAAAACAGTTTAAAAGTGGGGTCATGAAACTCACGGTTTAGTAGATATTCGGTATTGTATCAGCTCGTGGTTGTTCGGTCCGCTATCAGCAGTTCCTATAATCAATATTATAATAATATTAATATTTTAATATTATTATAATCTCAATACTAAGCTGGGCTGTATAACTAATCTGGGTGTAGCTGAAACGCCCAGAAAGTGGCAATAGGCTTAGGTTGTGATGTTGTTCAATGTCTAATACTTAAAACTGAACTTGGCTCAGGTTCCCGTTTTCCCAGCTGGGCCAAGTTGTTCGTTTACGCGTTCAGAAAACAGTTATGGGAAAATAAGCTTGGGTAAATGTATTGGTTAATAAAATGATTAAGTTATAAAGAAAAATCACCTATTAGGGTCCCAGATTAGCCACGGGGTCCGTTTCCGTTTATTCAGTTTGATTTGAGAAGAAACGCGCACAATCCACCCGGATTGTCCAGGTTTCTCATAGAAAAGTTCATTTTTACTTAATTAGTCCAAAAATATGATTTTTTTTATCACTCTTGGTGTTTTGATATTCCCGCAGATTCACTAGTCGCGAACTTGCCGGTTTTTATAAAAACTGAATTTGTTTAATATTCGGATTAGCATAATTAATTAACCGTTAATCATTAAATTATGAAAATTTAACCACTTGTCAATTAAATATGTAGATTTTTATAAAAATATTTCTGGAATTTATTTACTAATTTATTAATTTATAAAAATTCATTTTATCAGCTATATTTCGTCTGAAAATCGTCCATTTACCCCAAACAATTTCCAAAAAGTCACCAAAAATTCCTGAATACTCAAATCATGTCTCAAAACAACCTGTATCAATTCCAGAATGTAAAAAGCTCGTGCGATATTCTTTTCGGCCCAAATTCGGCTGTAAAAATTCACACGAACGCAAATAAACAAAACACTTTTAAACTTCTCCAAATGATCCCAAAATTTATATGTGATCAAAATACATCAAATCTGAGTTCCAAGAAAAATTTCATAATTTTTGAAGTATTTTAGCTATTTTTCCCAAATAAACGTCCCAATTTGGTAATAAATTCGCCAAATATTCTCGGATGGTCGAAAAATTACCAAATTTGAACAGGGGCTCATTGACATGGTCCCGATGTACCTGCAGAATTCCAAGTCCTAACAATATACACATCACAACCTTAACCTAAATAGCCCGTAAGCGAGTGTTTCGGCATTACCTTAGCGGGTTTGGCTCGTTTCCAACCTTTTAATCAAGTTTTTAGGTTCTTGTGCTTCTGAGCAAGCTAGGGACAAGTCCTATATCACAAACCAAGCAATATTTCATCAACATAACAGCCCTTAAGTTAGGGTTTCGGCTAGTGCACAAAAACAAACTTTTGAACTGTAAAAACGTCGTTTCAACCCTTTAATCCGTGTTTATGGCCAAAAAAAACTATCAAAACAGGTTCCTTACCATGTGTATGATCAAAACATGTTTATGGACCATTTTTAGGATTTTTACTCGGTTATGAATGATTTTTAGTAACCAAGACATGTTTTTATGGTATTAAACAAGTTTAAACAAGCATAAAAGCTACTTATTTAAGCTCCTTACCTTAGGGTTTGAAGGTTTTCTGGAAACTCAGGTTTAGAGCTGCTTGGACTTCAGTTTTTATCAACTAAAATGAATGAACAAGCTTCCAAAATAAGTTTTATAAAAGAATGGGGGTGGGGGGTGGGCTGCGGCCGGAAGGAAGATTGGGCCCAAGATGGGCTGTTTTGGCCCACTAATCTGGTTTCTCAAGCCCAAATACAAAAATCCCGGTCCAAATTTAGTTCGGGTTCGGTTTTTGGCGCGAAAAACTTATCGGGTGCGTTAAACAGCGCGAAAACGAGTGTTTTTCGGCTAGTTTTGTGTAAAATTATAAAAACATACTATATGTTTGTAAAAATCAAAAATATTTTCACGGATCGCTTAAAACATTTCAAATAAGTGTTTGGTAAGTCTTTTTCGGCTTAACGGATGATACAATGCTTGGTTTGTAACTATCTTTTGCGTTTAAATCTATAGCGGGTAGTTAAATGAGCATATTTTCGTTTAACTTGTCTGCTATCAAACTAAGGCCATATTTCTAATGTTTTAGCTTGTATAGATCGTATATCACTTATAGATGCCCTCCCGAGATATCTGGGTCATAACCCGACCCGTTCGGTTAATCGTTCATTTGCTACGCAAAAGGCGTTTATTTGCTTAATCGGTAAATACGTACTGAGGTGTACCTTGTTTTGGCTCATATGTCACATTAACTTTGGTTCAACAACATAAGTACTTTTTGAAAGATGACCCGTAAATACCGTAACTTTCGTACTAGTTTTTAGTTAGAATGTTAACAAATATTTTAGTTTCGTTAAAACCTAAAACTAATATTATATTATAAAATGCATCAAATGTTAATAAATATATTAAGATAATGCAATATCCCGTTGACCAATGATATATAACCTTTTAAATTTCGTTAGTTAGTCTTTAAATATTTGCATTTATTTATAGTTCGAGAAGTTCAAGCGTTTTGGATTCTTTAAAAGCATTTTCGATTGCTTCGGTTTCGTTATTGTGCTATCGGCTTTTATTGCAAGTTTGTCTTCGCATTTGAGGTGAGTTTTTCACCACTCCTTTTTAATGTTTTAATGTTTTGGGGTAGCATATGTATCCTTATAAAAATTCAAGCATTGTTTCTTCTATTGTAAAACTACAATTCGTATATGGACTTGTGTGTTACTTGTATTACTTGCACGATTGGGAAACCTCATTAAGTATGATCATACGTCCCCCTTTGCACTCTGATCCATTTGTATCGAGTGGTAAAGGGCCTCATTATCCGAGTACGTTGATTGCTATCAACTGGAAAGGACCTTACTTGCGCGATTACCCGAGTACGTTGGTTGATACCAACTGGAAAGGACTTTACTTGCTCGTTTATCACTTGTCCATGAATTGTATGATTTTTATGTAAGTATATAAAACTGTGGGATAGCTGCCTTTATTTTATACATATGTTACAGGTGTAAAGATACGAGGATGAAAGTTAGAAGACACATAGCATGCCTATAGGATATTCAAAGAACAACTTATCATTTTTTTATTTATTCGTTACAACCTGTATTATTTCCATATCGATTTCATTACTCATATTAGGTTTGTATTAATTCCGTGTTTTTTTTAATTATTTTTATTTCAAAATTTAATATATTTTTGTTCGAAAATTTACGAGATTAGTATTACTGAAATGCGAAAACTCATACTGACTCATGAGCATTTCAATTTTTTACTTCATGCGATTTCATTTTATGATTTATAAAGATTGCTTACGATTTTAGGAATCTTTTATGAAAAGTTTCTGATACAAATTTCATATTTATGTTCCATGTTACATAAATTCTTCACACTTCGTAGTATGTCTTCTCGCTTTCCTCGACGTTGCCCTTGAAACTCAAACCGAAAAACGACAACCCATACCATCAAGCAATTAACCATCGCAATCCCGACCACGGCAAACCGAGACTCATTACCAATAATGCATCCAAACCTCAAGACTATACCTAAGTAAATCCAAACCCACCTAACTCTTGGATACTCAAACCCAACCCAACAAAGATATTTATACGAAAACCCACCCTTTGTATGACACGTACGATTCCCCCACTCCGCTACCGTGATCACGAAATGTCCCAAATAGTGTTAAGTTCGGCCAAATCATCAACTTTTGTCTCATAACTATACATACCTTTATTCTCACGACCTATTACGCAACCATTTATCTCCCACCTTCTGTCTTACCTCATGCTCGTGCTTCAAACTCGCTACTATTGTAGTAACCCGAGCACAACCGTTATAAGGTCTAACTTGTTTCCGCCATACAAAACCTTACCCCGCGTCCCTTGACCTCTCAAAGGTTTAGTGTAGTTGACTTTCGACTTCAATACTTCGCCTTTTCAAAACCTATTATTATTTCTTATAATCATTTTCCATATTTAGTTCTTTTACAAACATTCTTTTTCATGAAAATTCAAACCTTAATTATAAATCATTAATAAGTATACATTCTGTCATACGAAATATATTCAAGTAGTTTTGCATTAAAAGAACATTACGAAAATCCAAATGGTTCATTTTTATCACTATTATTATTAATACTACTACTACTATTATTGTTATTATTATTATTCCAATAAAACAATTAAAATAATATAAAATATTTCGCTTTAAACAATTCTTAAGCCGTGAGGCTATTATATTACCATCAACGAGTTATTTTATCTAGCGACCCCTATTTTCCTAAAACGTCACGCAACCAGAAAATCCTTTACATTGAAAGTTTTCCAAAGTTTTCTAACTAGCTAAGTACATATGCAAAATTATTATCATAAATTTCTTTTTAGTGTTAAACCTCTCGTCCCTACAAACGACCTTCACAAACAATGCATCAATAATTTATTTTCACTTCTTTGTCAATGCCAACAAGTTTCGGATTAGTAAACCATGCCACCGCACCATAATAACCTTCATACCACAATACCACTTTCGAGAAGATGAGCATCGCAAGTCACCTTTTTGTTTTCCTTTCTTTCATATGTTATAGATATATTTTTTTTTCTATTTTGGCAATTTCATGAAGTTTATGTATCAAGTTCTTTCGAAGGTTATTTATGAAGTTAATATCGAGCTTAGTTATTCGTTAATTAGCGAACTATTTTCATACCTGCATTTTGAATCGGTTTACTTTGTTATTTCAATCTCGTGGTCTATAACCGATTTCCCATAAACATAACCGTTTAGTGGAAGTTGGGACCATGAGCAAGTTTATACACATGTTAAGTTTATTATTGTTACACGAATTACTTTGGTTATTTTGTTCTATTTCTGCTCAATGTTTTATTCGAATCATTTAGTTATTCATAATCACAATGTTTTACCAATTTGAGATCAATATTTTAATTCGACCTTGAAATTCCGATTATTTTCTCAATGTTTTACCAATTTGAGGTCAGTATTTTACTTTGATTTCGAAGTTGCAATTATCTATTTCTATTAATCTCGAATATTGCGTTGATATTCTCTTTATTGAAAATTTTCAATTCCGTTGACCAATCATATATAACCTTTTCAATTCCGTTAGTTAGTCGTTAAATATTTGCATTTATATATAGTTCGAGGAGTTCAAGCGTTTCGGATTCTTTAAACGCATTTTCGATTGCTTCGGTTTCGTTATTGTGCTATCGGCTTTTATTGCAAGTTTGTCTTCGAATTCGAGGTGAGTTTTTCACCACCCCTTTTTAATGTTTTAATGTTTTGGGGTAGCATATGTATCCATATAAAAATTCAAGCATTGTTTCTTCTATTGCAAAACTACAATTCGTATATGGACTTGTGTGTTACTTGTATTACTTACACGATTGGGAAGCCTCATTAAGTATTATCATACGTCCCCCTTTGCACTCCGGTCCATTTGTATTGAGTGGAAAAGGGCCTCATTATCCGAGTACGTTGATTGCTATCAACTGGAAAGGACCTTACTTGCACGATTACCCGAGTACGCTAGTTGATACCAACTGGAAAGGACTTTACTTGCTCGTTTATCACTTGTCCATGAATTGTATGATTTTTATGTAAGTATATAAAACTGTGGGAACTCACCAGCTATGTTCATAGCTGACTTTATTTTATACATATGTTACAGGTGTAAAGATACGAGGATAAAAGTTAGAAGACACATAGCATGCCTATAGGATATTCAAAGAACAACTTATCATTTTTTTATTTATTCGTTACAACCTGTATTATTTGATAAACTTGTGTTACATGATGATTTAAATTAAATAATGTTATTATGGTCACCTAATAGTGTCACGTGTGCTTAAGCAATCTGTACGTCACACTCGGGCGTTTCCGCTTCAGCCGGGGTTTTACAGCAAAACCGACATAAACAAAACAATATGAGCAAACAAATTAATCTGATGATAATAACAACAATAATAGTAGTTGTGAAGTAACGAAATGCAAGCAATAACAAAATGGTGTGAGCGGGGTTCAACGAAACCCGGAGCCTCGTACCGGAAACCCAAACCAGAACCCGAAACAAACCTAACTTCGCACAGCCGAACCCTTAAGCAATGAAGTGACTCGAGACCCGAACTCACTTAAGGACATTAACTCGTAAACACATTGAGGCATGAGTTAATATTAGTCAAGTGGATATAATATAAATATATAATAAACAATAAACGAGAATTTAGGTATATTAATATGAACGGTTAAAGACGAATACTTGGCGGTTCGGCTAACTTAAAAGTTAACTCCGTTGACTTAATAAAATAAGTAAAGGAACAAATATAGAGATTAATACGTGTGTACATTATTAAAAAGTTAGCCGTGCACAGCTCAAGAAGGGAATTACTATCAACGGAGAACGTAATAGAATCCAGGTGAGTTCTAGCCCCTTTTATGTATTATGTTTTCGAGGCTGTGTGCATACTACGATGTGTTTAGATTTATACACTTAACTTAAAAGGTAATTGTATATTAGATATATGTTTGCATATGAATGTGAATGTTATGGATAGATTAACTAGTATGCATGTAGATGTTATATTAGTTATGATTAAAGGAAGTAGAAAGAAAATGTAACGAAGATAGAGTTGTATGGTATGATAGAGGGCACCGGGCTCTAATAATAACCGAGGTATGCAGGGACTAGACCCTTGTAATATCCAAGGTAAGTAGGGACTGTAATCTTAGGATATCCAAGGTATGCAGGACACCGGATCGTTATTAATTCCAAGGTACGTAGGGCTTGGACCCTTATAATATCTAAGGTATGTGAGGGCCGGATCGTTATAGTGTCCGAGGTATGTAGTCAGTAAGAAGAATGAATGTACGAATGTATGTATGTATGTATGATTGAATGATAGATGAACAGGTAAGTATCAATACATATCTTCGGACGCGTATTGGTAAGCATGCGAATGTAATGTATGCTACTTAAGTGGAACTCACTCAGCGTAGCTGACTTTTAGTATGTACGCAGGCAAGTAGAATGAGACAAGTTGCTTAATGAGGACACGTGACAATAAGAGGAAGACTGGTATCGCTATAAAGAAGATACCCGTGTCATTTATGTTTTATGTTTAAGACTTATGTTATATTATTTTAAGACAAGATGTTTACATTATGTATGAATGAATGACTTTTAATTCCGTGAAATGTTTTAATTAACTCTGATTTTACGAATTATGTAAATGAGTAAATACAACCAGCGAGAAAGTAGGGCACCCGGGTCGGGGGGCTTTACAGGTTGGTATCAGAGCATAAGTTCAAGAGAATAAGCATCCTACATGCTTAGACTCAGACTGAGAATGGGACGAAAAGAAGAAAGAAAGAAGATGTCAGTCAGAGAATGCCATGTGTCACTCAAGCAAGCTTAATACGTGAATCCCTTACGTATAACGTAGGGATAAGTAAGGAAAGTTATATGAATTGTTAGTGATAGAATTGTTCGTTTGTATTTGAAATGCTTGATTTTTTTTACTGCTTTAAGTATAATCAAGCACAAGTAGACTCACGAAAGGAAGTGTATAGGACATGAAAAGTAACGTAAGCAGCTAATCCTAGCTGGTCACTGTTATTACCTGCAGCCTTACTATCCTTGTAGTAAATAGTTCCTCACGTGACGATGTTTGTGTTTTTCCTTTAGAATTCAAATGGCTGGTACTATGACTACTAGACAAGGAGGATGCAAGGGACGCCGTGGTAGGCCACGTGTTAACCGAGTACCCTCCGAGGAACCGACTACTGAGCCCAGTGTAGAAAGAAGCATAAATGTAAGAGAAGAAGAGTATCAGCTAGATCCTAATATTCAAGCCGCGATTACTTCAGATGTTGCTGCTGTAGTGAAGAATCTCCAATCAGACAAGTCTCCTGGAAGCCGTGCTGAGACAGTTGAGAAGACTGGGGAGAGTAGTAAGAAGGATGCCGAGACTGAGGATGAGGCATCAAGTGAAGCTCCTCTTGTGCAGGTTAATGATGGTAAGTGAGGCCAAGGTGGTTGCAACTACAGAACCTTCAAGGGTTGTGACCCACCTAAGCTAACCGGTACTGGTGACGCAATCGCTACTCTTATGTGGATAAACGCAATGAATAAGGTTATCCGCATTAGCGAGTGCTTTCCCACCCAAGCTGTGGGCTTCGCTACCCAATCATTTGCTGATGAAGCTATGTTTTGGTGGGAAACTGTTGAACAGAGAAAGATTGCTGCTGAAATTAAGGCTATGAGGTAGGATGATCTGAGAAAGATGGTGATGAGGAAGTTCTGTGCTGATACTGAGGTCGAGAAAGCGGAGATGCAGTTTCTGAACATGAAGGCGGGGAAAATGACACACCGCGATTACACTACTGAGTTTAACCGTATGTCGAGACTGGTGCCCGAGATGGTGAATACTGAGGCTAAAAGAATCAAGTGCTATGTCAGAGGACTTCCACAGAATGTCCGCAAACTTTTCAAGGCAAATAGACCTACTACTTTTGATTCCGTGGTCGAACTGGCAGAAATGGTTTATGATTACTTGGCGGTGGACGACGTTGTGGTGGAAGTGAAGAAAGATAAGAAGTTGGATAATCATGGAAAAAGGCACGGTACTCAGTTGTTGAACCCGAGGGACAAGAAATAAAAGGTGTGGGAAAGGAAATAGTGTAAGACTTGTGGGAAAATTCATGGCTGTGAATGTAAGTGGAGTGCTAGTACCGATGTATGTCATAAGTGTGGGAAGCCTCATGGAGGAGAGTGCAAATTTGGATCAAACGCCTGTTATAAGTGCGGGAAGGTGGGGCATTATGCTCATGAATGTAATGCGAAGCCCACCTGTTACAAATGTGGGAAGACATGTTATATGGCTCGAGAATGCACTGAGGGTGAAGCTGGAGGTAGTGGGAAGATAGAAGTTGAGAAGAACAGGCCGAAGACAAGGGCTTACATCCTGACTCAGGAACAAGCCAAACAGATTCCCGATGTTGTGACAGGTACATTTCTCGTAAACAGTATTTCTACTTCTGTTTTGTTCGACTCAGGTGCTAATAGAAGTTTCGTAGATGTAACGTTTTGTAAGTTAGATAAAATGACATGTTGTCGAGTGCCTGAAACGTTTATGGTAGAAACGGCTAGTGATACCTATGTTAGAATCATGAGAATGGTGAAGAACGATAAGATAGAACTAGAGAGACGTGATTTCCCTGTTACCCTTTATGTAATGACCTTAGGAGGGTTCGATTTGGTTTTGGGAATGGATTGGTTGTTTGAGTTTGAGGCTCAGATAGTGTGTAAGAGTAGGATAATAAGGTTAAAGTCCTTGGATGGTGGTATAGTGACGGTTTATGGTGATAAGGAAAGTAAGGGGATTAACGTCATTTCGATGATTAAAGCCGATAAGATGTTACGGCGAGGGTGCGGTGCCTACCTGGCGTATGTGGTCGACGCTTCGGCGAAGGCAAAGGAAGCGAAAGATGTTCCAATAGTGTGCGACTATCCCGAAGTGTTCCCTGAGGACCTTCCGGGGTTGCCACCGGAACGAGAGGTAGAATTTCAAATTGAGTTAGTACCATGAGCACAGCCCGTCGCGAAAGCACCTTACCGATTGGCGCCGTCCCAGATGAAAGAACTGATGTCCCAATTGTAGGAACTCCTCGATAAAGGTTTCATACGACCGAGTGTTTCCCCGTGGGGCGCGCCAGTACTGTTCGTTAAGAAGAAAGATGGAAGCATCAGAATGTGTATCGATTATCGTGAGCTGAATAAGCGTACATTGAAGAATAGATATCCGTTGCCACGGATTGACGACTTGTTCGATCAATTACAAGGTGCTAGCTGGTTCTCGCAGATAGACCTTCGATCGGGCTATCATCAGTTGAAAGTGAAAGAGGCAGACATTCCTAAAACAACGTTTCGGACGCGGTATGGACATTACGAGTTCCTCGTGATGTCGTTCGGTCTAACGAATGCCCCCGCGGCATTCATGGACATGATGAATAGGGTATGTCGACCAATGTTAGATAAGTCGGTTATCGTTTTCATCGACGATATACTAATTTATTCAAAAAGCAAGTCTGATCATGCTAAGCATCTGAGAGAAGTATTGGAAGTCTTGAAAGAAGAAAAACTGTACGCCAAGTTCTCAAAATACGCGTTCTGGTTGCGTGAAGTGTTGTTTCTAGGTCACATAATCAATCCTGAAGGAATTACTGTGGACCCAGCTAAGATTGAGGCGATAACGAATTGGAAGACGCCGCAAAACCCGACAGAGATATGCAGTTCTTAGGGTTGGCCGGCTATTATCGGAGATTAATTCAAGGTTTCTCCAAGATAGTCGCATCATTGACAGGGATGACCCGAAAGAATGTGGTGTTCGATTGGGGTAGGTTCTAGGAAGAGGCCTTTGAAGAGTTAAAGAAGAGGCTCACGCAAGCTCCGATCCTTGTTTTACCCGTAGTAACAGGGATTTGGTAGTTTGTGCTGACGCTTCGTATCAAGGGTTAGGTTGCGTGTTAATGCAACGAGGAAATGTCATAGCTTATGCGTCCAGACAATGGTTCATGAACATACGTACCCAACGCATTATCTTGAGTTGGCAGTTGTAGTGCATGCTCTTAAGATTTGGAGACATTACTTGTATCGTACCAAGTGTACTATCTACACAGATCACAAGAGTTTAAAATACTTCTTTAAGCAGAAGGAGTTGAATATGAGACAGAGAAGATGACTAGAGTTGATTAAAGACTACGACTGTGAAATTAAGTATTACCCGGGAAAGGCTAATGTAGTTGCTGATGCCTTGAGCCGGAAGAATGAAGAAGTAATAGCAACAGTAAAGTCCTACAAGCTGCTTGTCAACACAAATCTCTTTATAGAAATCAGCAAGGCTCAGACAGAAGTGCTGGCAGACGAAGGGTTAATGAAGAAAGAGGGGATTTACGGGCAACAGACTGAGCTAATTGATAATATGCAAGGTGTAAAGATCAGATTCAATCGAATGTGGATTTCGCGCCATGGGAATCTCAGAAGTCGAATCCTATATGAGGCTCATAAATCTCGATATTCGATTCATCCAGAATCTAACAAGATGTATCAAGACTTGAAGAAAGACTATTGGTGGCCTGGTATGAAGAATCAAGTAGTTGCTTATGTCAGCAAGTGCCGCACTTGCTTCGAAGTTAAAGCAGAAAACCAGAAACCGTATGGGAAGATGCAACCTTTGGATATACCCGAGTGGAAATGGGAACACATCACTATGGATTTCATAACTAAGCTACCGCACACGGCTAAGAATCATAATACCATATGGGTGATTATGGACCGTTTAACTAAGAGTGCTCACTTTCTGCCTATAGAGATGCCATCTCGTCAGAAACATTAGCAAATGTGTTTATTAAAGAAGTTGTAGCGAAGCATGGAGTGCCGTTGTCGATCGTATTCGACAGAGATACCCGTTTTACTTCCCGATTTTGGAAGAGGTTTCATGAAGCAATGGGAACAAGATTGAACATCAGCACGGCGTATCATTCTCAAATAGATGGACCGTCTGAGCGGACTATCCAAACCCTAGAGGATATGTTACGTGTATGTGTGTTAGATTTTGGAGGAAGTTGGGATGATCATCTTCATTTAGCATAATTCTCTTACAACAACAGCTACCATTCGAGTTTTGGTATGCCTCCCTTCGAGATGCTGTATGGTAGACATTGTAGAACTCATGTATGTTTGGGAGAGATTGGCCAGTATGAGATGGGTAGCTTAGAATTTGTGCAAGAAACCTCCTCGAGGTTTGATCAAATCAAGGCAAGGATGAAAGCTGCTCAAGACCGTCAAAAGTCGTATGCCGATAAGCGACGACGACCGATCGAGTTTAACGTTGGCGACAACATGATGCTTAAGGTCTCGCCGTGGAAAGGTATCATTCATTTTAGAAAGAGGGGAAAATTGATTCCAAGGTACATTGGACCGTTTAAGATTATCGCCCGTGTAAAAGAAGTGGAGTATAAGCTCGAGTTACCAGCAGAACTAGAAGGGATTCACTCTAACTTTCAGGTTTCTCACTTAAGGAAATGTCTCGTTGACGACACGTCTCACGTGCCGTTAATGGACATAGAGGTGGATGAGCGATTAAATTATATCGAGCAGCCAGTCAAAATCGTTGACCGTAAGGATAAGCAACTTCGTCAAAAGGTTATCCCCTTAGTTAAGGTAATTTGGAAACATCGCAAGGGATCTGATGCGACATGGGTACAAGAGGAGGAGATGCGTAAGTTCTACCCGCAATTGTTTATGTAATAGGCAGGTTTCGGGGACGAAACCTTTTTAAGGGGGAGAGACTTGTAACGCCCTAGTTGTAATACACAAATAAATAAATGTTTCGAGTTTTAATTAATTATCGTATCGTTGGGAGTTATTTAAATTAATTAAATAATATATAGATAGTGGATAAGGTTAAGGAGGATTAATGGACTTAAGAATGATTTGGGCCAAAAAGCCTTTGGGCTTTGCCTATTTAAACACCTAAACCCTAGATTTCCATCCTTATCATTCCACCATCATCATTCCAATCATTGTACACTCACACCCATACACAACATAAACCTCCTGAATCCAAGCATTCCAAATCCAAGTTTGTTTATTCAAGATCTAACCTTTAAGGTATGTTTTGAATTTATATTCATTTATCTTTCTCATCTCGTTCCATCCTAAGATTCGATAACAAAGGAACAAGAACCAAAACAAAACCGATATAAACAAAACAATATGAGTAAGCTACAAATAAATCTGATGATAATAACAACAATAATAGTTGTTGTGAAGTAACAAAATGCAAGCAATAACAAAATGGTGTGAACGGGGTTCAATGAAACCCAGTGCCTCGTAACCGGAAACCTAAACCAGGACTCGAAACATACCTAACTACTCACAGTCAAACCCTTAAAGAAAACGAGCCCGAAACCCTACCCCCGTCCTTCTCCGGTGAACGGAAAAGCGGCACGAGACTTGAGGTGAGACCGGCTTCCTGACCTTCATGTCGAAAATGAACGGCTCAAGTTGTAGGTAAACCAGATTTGGCCTAAACCACTTGCGAACTAGCAACGTGCGATTTCGGAGTTCGCATTGCATCCCGTGCGAAGCGATTCCAGGGTTTCGCGTCGCATCCCATGCGAAGCGACTCCAGAGTTTCGCGTCACATCCCGTGCGAAGCGATCCTGAGTTTCGCGTCGCAATCCGTGCGAACTTGTGCCCCTCGTCTTCATGGTTGTTGAAGCTTCTGGAGTGGCGATAGCAAGGGAATAGCAGTTGGTGGCCGGGGTAAGAGAGCCGGCGGCGCCGGCGAGTGATTTGAAGAGGAAGAAGAAGGGGACGAATGGGGGGCGGGCTCATGGTTAGGCTAGGTAGGGGTGGGTGAAGGGTGGGGGTTTATATAATAATAATAATAATAATAATAATAATAATAATAATAATAATAATAATAATAATAATAATAATAATAATAATAATAATAATAAATATAATATATGATGGTAAGGGCTTGGATAAACCCGAGACCCGGCTCGTTTAGAAAGTATAAGCAATGAAGTGACCCGAGACCCGAACTCACTTAAAGACGTTAACTCGTAAACACATTGAGGCATGAGTTAATATTAGTGAAGTGGATATAATATAAATATATAATAAATAATAAACGAGAATTTAGGTATATTAATATGAATGGTTAAAGACGAATACATGTCGGTTCGGCTAACTTAAAAGTTAACTCCGTTGACTTAATAAAATAAGTAAAGGAACAAATATAGAGATTAATACGTGTGTACATTTTTAAACAGTTAGCCGTGCACAGCTTAAGAAGGGAATTACTATCAACGAAGAACGTAACAGAATCCATGTGAGTTCTAGCCCCTTTTATGTGTTATGTTTTCGGGGCTGTGTGCATACTACGATGTGTTTAGATTTATACACTTAACTTAAATGGTAAATGTATATTAGATATATGTTTGCGTATAAATGTGAATGTTATGGATTGATTAACTAGTATGCATGTAGATGTTATATTAGTTATGATTGAAGGAAGTAGAAAGAAAATGTAAAGAAGATAGAGTTGTATGGTATGATAGAGGGCACCGGGCTCTAATAATAACCGAGGTATGCAGGGACTAGACCCTTGTAATATCCAAGGTAAGTAGGGACTGTAATCTTAGGATATCCAAGGTATGCAGGACACCGGATCGTTATTAATTCCAAGGTACGTAGGGCTTGGACCCTTATAATATCTAAGGTATGTGAGGGCCGGATCGTTATAGTGTCCGAGGTATGTAGTCAGTAAGAAGAATGAATGTACGAATGTATGTATGTATGTATGATTGAATGATAGATAAACAGGTAAGTATCAATACATATCTTCGGACGCGTATTGGTAAGCATGCGAATGTAATGTATGCTACTTAACTGGAACTCACTCAACGTAGCTGACTTTTAGTATGCACGCAGGCAAGTAGAATGATACAAGTTGCTTGATGAGGACACGTGACAATAAGAGGAAGACTGGCATCGCTATGAAGAAGACACCCGTGTCATTTATGTTTTATGTTTAAGGCTTATGTTATGTTATTTTAAGACAAGATGTTTTGTTATGTATGAATGAATGACTTTTAATTCCGCGAAATGTTTTAATTAACTCTGATTTTACGAATTATGTGAATGAGTAAATCCAACCAGCGAGAAAGTAGGGCACTTGGGTCGGAGGGCCTTACATTCTCTTCCTTGTTTCATCAAATTCAACTATTTTTGTATTGCTTCATACTTTTACAGAGAATTCAATGTGTGTAAAGTGTTAATGAACAAGAGACTCCCTTGTTCATTATATACATCTTGTTTGCTATATACATCTGAAAGTGTTGATAAGCTAAGGGATGATAATGACAATTAACATATTACAAGAAACAACTGACAAAATGGAAAACTCTAAATTACTGATAAAATACAAATAAAACGACTTAATAATTGATGAGACTTCATGAGTTGTTATTCTTCAGTCCTTCGTCTCTTTAGTAGTTTCTTCAGTTTAGAGCCTTCGGTTGTTTTCTAGATTTGTTGTTCTATATCGGTAGCTTTGGGATCAGATCTTTATTCCTTATCCTTTTTAGTGGAGAACAATTGATTTTCATAATCAGTTGTTTGGTTTTTGGATTATTACGTCATTCGCAGGATCTAACAAAATTTGTTCGCCATTCTTCGGGCTAGAATTACTTATCACGTAACCATGACCGTTAATCAATTTTCCATATTAACTCTCCCAATGCCATATTAACTTTCCCAGTTGTTAGTCATGTGTTCTCTCGAATCGAAATTAGGTTTTCAACTAACAAGATTTACACTACTTCTCAAGGTAAGCCATATCTATGATTAGCTACTTCGTTTTTTTCTTTTTCATCCATCATGCGCATGCTTTTGTAGCGACAAATTTATAGAAGTATATGTTAAGGGGTTTTGTTTGAGTATATGTCTAGTTTTTCTCGATCATTTAGGGTTTGATTTTCCTTTCTCTAGCTTGTTGCTATATCGAGATAGGTATTTCTTGTTTATTGTATATCCATTTGTTTTTTTTTTGTTTATTTTCGTCCTTTGTTTCAACTATATCCTTTTGTGGTTAATTTACATTCATGTTATAGACAATGTAATGTTTGCAATGCCTTACTAGGGTTTCGATTTGATTTGTTTTCATTAGTTATTTGTTGGTCCAGACGAATCAAACAATCAGATCAAAAAAACAAACACAAGATATTTTGGGTGACAACCCTCGACTCTTTTCATATAATCAAACGAACTTCACGAATATAACAAACTTACATGGAGAAGAGACTTCTTGACTCACTCAAATAAAACTAATAATCTAGACCCTTTTTATAGACCTACTAAACTTGCTCTACAAGACAAACCTAACTTGGTAAACAAGGCACACTTATTCTAGAATAATCCATATTAAAATATACTTACAAAACAAACCCTCAACTTTATTGATAATTCAAGATTATTCTTCATTCACCCCCTTAATCTTGAATTGTTCCTCTTCTCGCTTTTATTCCTTCTTTTCAGCTGACTATAACATACTTGATTCACCGATTCTTCAAACTTAGCATTCGTTCCTTTCGTGCTTAACTTTGAATCCATACTGTTATTTTCCTTCTCAACTCGCTTCTTCTCATCAACTTGTTCTTGACCAATATTTTCATGAACTCCAAAAAAATCATCTGGAATCGTTCCAAATCGAATATCCTTTACTTTCATAATCAGTTTCACATCATAACTTACTTTCTTTTCAACTTCAAAGTTGCTAGGATTACAACATACCTAAAGCTTGATGTTGTACATCCTATTCAGATTTCTCTCTGAACCTTCATCAACAATCTCTTTTTCTGATCATATAGCCTCAATATCCCATTGGCTATTTCAATCTTACATCCTTCTTCATCCAACTGAACCAAGCTAAGAAGATTGGTCTTAAACTTAGGCATATAGAAAACATCATAAAACATTTTCTTTTCACCAGTCTTACTTACCACTGTCACATTACCTTTACCTTTGATTTCGATCTCAGATCCATCACCAAACTTCACTTGACCCGAAAATCATTCATCTAAGGTAGTAAAAAACTCTTTCTTTCCTGACATATGATGACTTGCACCATTGTCTAAGTACCACATTCCTTCATTCTTTTCATCCTTTTCAAACTCACTAGGGATAACCCTTTCTTCATTCAAACTTTCTCTCTTTATTGAACAAACTGCCATGAACAAAGAAGGATCAACATCATCTTCTTTCTTTGTCAAATTCACTACTTCTTTCCCTTTGCCTGGCTCTTTACATTCATTCGAGTATTGCCCAGTCTTATCACAGTTGTACCACGTTACGTACTTCCTTCTATCTTGCCATTCCCCGGGGTTCTTTTTTCGGTATTCAACTCGTTCATCATTCTCACGTTCATCATTCCATCTTGGATTCCCTCTTCCTCATCCATTGTATCTTCCACGGCCTCTACCGAGGACGTGGTAGGTTTCTACTTTCTTTTCGGTATGGGTAAACATGAGCTGACTTTGGGATGAACTTCCATTCACATTCTTGAACTTGTTTCTTTCTTCATATACCTTTAAACGTCCAACCACATCTTCAAACGCCATTGTTTCTATGTCTGCGAGTAGCTCCATCGAAGAAACAACAGGTAAATATTTATCTGTCATAGAGTTCAAGAATTTTCTTACCAACCTCTTCTTTAAGTACCGCTCCCAAGCTCTTGTACTTTGACTGTACTCCACCCAACTTCGATGCATAATCATCAATACTTTCTGTCTCCCCTATCTTTAATCCATCTAACTCGGCTCTTAGCATTTGAACACGAGCTTTCTGAGTTCTTTCTGCACCAAGATAACGAACTCTTAACGCTTCCAAAACATCTTTCGGTTCTGAATACTTGGGCATCTGAAGCATCACGTTTTCAGGTAGGGTTTGGAAGATAACACCTAACGCCATAAGCTTCTTTCTTTCTTCAATTCCAGTCCCCTTTTCCTTATCAATTGCATATGCAAACCATTCGCACCCAAGATAATTTTCACCATAACTGACCCTGTCGCGTAGTTGGTCGAAGTTAACTTTGGTGCTTGCAAAACAAAACCACCCATCGATTCTTTCACCGTTACTGAGTTTCCTGCTTCTTTATCACCGGCCATGTCACAATACTAACACGGTATAACCAATACAAAAAGAAAGAATTCAAGCTTGTTGAACCAAAAATAAATAAACAAACCGACTTGTGTTTTTTCTTTGAATTCTTTGAAAAAAAAAATAGTTAACCACCCTTTCTTTTCATGACTTATTCAAAACCCTTTACCCCTCTGTTGACTTTTGTGACCCCTTTATAATTCTTTGATCACAAACTTTAAAAAACCCTGAGAATAAGAAAACGAAACCGTTTCTCTATTAATATCAATCTTTGTGGGATACTGCTCCACACACAAGTACTTCTCGTTTTTTATATATATGGTGCACAAACTTCAAAATAATAAATTTCTTTTTTCTCTTGTAAACAACAAACGGCAAACGGAAGGACCCGTCGATCGAACAAACTAAAACAGATAATCAAACTCTTTTTTCTTTGAACGAGCCTAAACCAATTGTTTTCCAGACGGATTAAACAACCAGCTCAAACAAATAAACACAAGATATTTCGGGTGACAACCCTCGACTCTTTTCATATAATCAAACGAACTTATCAAACGAACTTCACGAACATAACAAACTTACATGGAGAAGAGACTTCTTGACTCACTTAAATAAAACTAATAATCTAGACCCTATTTATAGACCTACTAAACTTGCTCTCCAAGACAAACCTAACTTGGGAAACAAGGCAGACTTATTCTAGAATAATCCATATTAAAATAAATTTACAAAACAAACCTCAACTTTATTGATAATTCAAGATTATTCTTCATTATTCACTTGACCAATTAGCACCACATCACCTATTTTATCCCGTTTCACTCCACCTCACCCTAAGAAAATTGTTTAATCCCTCTTTACCTCTCTTTGTTTGATGTAAAATTGATTCTAAACTATTTCGTGTGTGTGTGTGTAAAAGATTTTAACGTCCGCTAATATTTTAGCCCACTTTGTATTTAACGCTCCTTAACCTATGAAGGGAGTGGTATACCACCTGTTAACCTTGTCAACTCAACTTTAACACCCTGACGTTAAAGTATACCCCCAGGCCTTATGATCATCATCGCACTCTTGCCACAATAAAGGTCAAAATTGTTCAATTAGTGTCATCAATAAAGCTATAAAAATATAACGTACATCATGTAGCAGCAAAATCAGTTGTGATATTTTTTTATATTAATTTGAAATGGATATCATAGTGAATCTCCAAATCTGGAATGTGCACCAAAGCCAGCCACCACGTATAATAAATATTCTTCTAGTTTTTTTCAAATTCCAAATGCTATTTCAATTCCAACTAATTCTACAAACCAAACACGATAGTTTTCTTATTGAATCACTCATAAGGGCGTTTTACCGGCACCCCCGTTTAAATATTGAATGGAAGAGCTACCCGTGGACCGAGGAGTGATGGACAGGTAAGATATCGGTTTTGTTTGATACATTTATCCCGATAATCTTTTATATAATTAGCATTATCTATTCATTAGCCAGCTACTAACAGCGTGTCGATTTATTTATATTTGGCCACCTACTACGTAGCTGTGGCTTGTACTATTTTTATATATAGGCCATGTAGTTGGAACAATTCAACCAGTCAGCTATAATTAAGAAAGCAAATTATATAAAAAGTCATACGGATCGTCTAAACAACATATGATTCGTTTCGTAAGTGTAAACCTCTCTCTTTCTCTCTCTCTATATATAGATACTAGATTTTATCCCCTCATTACGGGGGTTGTTTTATATTATTCGTTTATTTATTTTTTGGATTTTAATTTTCATTTACTGTAAGAAAGTTAATGATATAATTAGGATTTGATGATTAAAGGGTTTTATAAATAAATGATATGTTATAACCCGTTTAAAAGCTAATGGGATTTGGTGACCCATGACCCGCTTAATTTTTTTACTGTAAAATTGTTTATTAATTATAAATAATATCTTTTTTATTTTCAAATTTGATATTAAATTTTAGTATATCCCTATTTTATAGGATTTTTCTATCAAATAATTGGTAAGATTAATTTTTAATTTAATAAGATGTTATATATATATATATATATATATATATATATAAGGTAAGAATCCTAAGAGAACCATTGGCAAATTAAGAATTTTGAGAACCATTTTGGACCACTAAAAAAACCTCTAAAAAGTATTTAAAAAATTATAAAACAAAAAAAAACAAAAATTTTTAAAAAAGTAAAAAAAAAACCAAAATTCTTATATTTAATTCCGGTTTCATTTAAAAAAATTGAAAATTTTTTTTTCTTTTTAATTCGTATTTTACATATACACATATGTATACTTTCATTTAATCTCTAGTTACGTAATGTACACATATGTACATTATCATTTACCTTAAATTATACATATATGTATAGAAAAAAACATGTGTGTACATATTATATATATATGTATAATAAAAAAACCGATTTTTTTCTTTTTAATTCGTATTATAGCTATACACATATGTATACTTTCATTTAATCTCTAGTTACGTAATGTACATATATGGGGTTAGGTTATAATAGGAAGTATAGTTTTTGTAGGAAAGATAACAAGTAATCTTGGCCATTGATTTTGAACATGGAGGGTTGAGATTAGTTTATGGGGAAATCAAGTGTGAATATAAGGGGAATGGTATAAAAGGAATAACACATTTGTTGACTTTCTCTCTCCACATGCAAGACACATGCAAAATTCCCCCATCATTTTAAAACGTCCATAACTTTTTTTTACTACGTTTTTATTGAAAAACAAATTCACCATAATAAGAGTGTCTTTTTATCTTTAATATGAGTACCATATTGTAATATAAAAATTAAAAAAAAAATAGTGGGTTTTTACAGATTGTGTTTTATAAAATTGTGTTATACAATAGTATTTTTCATTGTGTTTTGTACATTGTGTCATACAATTGTGTTTTTATCATTGTGTTTTTTTTCATAGTGTTTTTTACATTGTGTTTTTCATTGTGTTTATTCGGACTTTTCCGGCGAGGTGGTGGCGGTGGGTGACGGGTGTGGTGGCGGTGGGCGGTGGAGTGGTGGTGGATGTAGGAGATGAGTGAAGATGTAAGTATGTAAGTGGGTTTTTGAAATTAATGTAAGTAAGTTTTGAGATTAAAGTAAGTGGGTTTTGATATAAAAGTATTAAGACAAAAATACCCTCCTTCCTAGCCTTCTTAGGAAAATCAAACTTCTTATTTGAACCTAACCCTATATGGACATTATCATTTACCTTAAATTATACATATGTGTATAGGAAAAAAAACATGTGTGTATAAATATGTACATATTATACATATATGTATAATTTAGCTAAACCGGGAATTTTTTTACGTTTTATTTATTTAGTTTTTTTTAGAAACCGGGATGATAAATAAGAACTTTGGGTTTTTTTAGTTTTTTTAGTTTTGTGTTTTTTTTTTTATTTTTGGGTTTTTTGTGGTCCAAAATGGTTCTCATAGTTCTCAATTCCCAAAAAGTTCTCACATAATCCTGATCATATATATATACACACACTAGGTTATTGACCTGTGTATTACGCGGGCAGAAATATAAAAAACCGTATAAGTAAACGAATATATAATTTCAAACGACAAGATTTTTTAATATGTATTTTGAGAGAGCAATATAATTTATAATTGTAAGTCATATTCAAACGAAAACGTAATATTGAAAGACATGGACTTACAAAAAATGACATTACATAGTAGAATGTTTACAAACAAAATTTTAAACTTTAAAACATAAACTTTAAAAGCTACAAATTTTTACTTATAAACAATATTTTTTGCTTTGTTTGCAACTTTCTCTTGCTTATCTAAATTAAGTATTTATTTTTGTTCATCTCTACTCTTCACTCTTGATAAATCTACATAAAGTTGATCATGTGTAAAATGGGTTTTTTAAGTATACTAACTATTGTTAGAGACTGGCCTAGACTTTTGTTGATGATCATTGCAAAACCAAACTACAATAGGAAACTGTCTTCTTTAAAACTTAAACAGAAGCTTTTTTATCTGAAATTGTCAGTTTTATGTGTGTGTGTGTGTGTGTGTGTGTATGCTTATATATTTGAATAATTTGTAAATTTTGTATTTGTGTCAAATTATTTTAAATAAATGTTATGTTTGTCCTTAACTCACATATAAAAATGTATTTTAATAATCACAAAATTAATAATTCATTTTAGTGAACATAACACCATCTGCCAAAAAAAAAAAACTATATAAAAAGGCTCCTTCATAAATTAGATTGTTTTACCTCGCATAATTAATTTGTTGTAAAAGTTAATCCTATATATGTTATTTAATTTAGTGTGTCACAACACTATGTGTTAAAAATTCATTTTATGGAATTATAAATTTTTTAAACTAATTTCTATGTAAACCATCATAAATATATTATGCCAAATAAATATGCTATTTTATATATTTAATATTAATGCTAGTGTAATTTGGAAGAGATGATGGTTATAGTGGCCTAAACTTTTTTACTAAAAGAAATAGACATATTAGATCTTGACCAACTTAAGAAAATGTAAACCAAATATGATACACAATAAAATTATCATATATTGTTAATAAAACTACGTTTTATATTACATTGCTACTTGAAATTACATATTACATGGAAAAATTAATCAACACATTATAAGTAGTAACATGCACAAAATTGTCACCTCTACGACAAAGGATGGCCAACTTGCAGTCATGTTGCCAAATATTATCGCTGAAGTTATGTATATCCACAAAATCCTATCGCATTTAAACAACCAAAAAAGAAAGATGAAACTATAATATTATTATAATGACGTACTGATTCAAAAAAATCCCCAAATACAAATAGCTCTCTGAAAAGATCAACTTAAAAGAAATTATCAATAGTTCAATTGTAATATGTCTTTTCTTGTAATTAAATTCTCAATACTTTTATAAGACAATCACCTAATCCAAATCATTGGATACAGCAACATAGCCAAGCCCGTTACTAACTATCTTTGCCACATATGGCATCTTAAATTTATAATTTCTAATATGAGCCTTACCTGATAAGAAAGCTCGAATGTAAACAGCATGTGTTACGACTTCTATACCCTTGGTCTATATTATGTAATTGATACACACCAAAACCGACCATCATATCCTACTCATTAAATAAAGTTAGCTCTTTTGACTTATTCTGATTTAATAGTTTTTTTAAACAATTCGTTTCGATCCGAACTCATTATGATCATTATTACCCATTTTGACCCGAATCTAATTTGGTATGTTACTCCATCCAACCCGACCTGCTTGCTTAAAATAACATAAATATTAAGAATGCATCATTAATGAATTTGCCTTTTAAGTTTATACTACAATCTAAAACAATTGGTTTTGACCCAAACTCGTTATATTGGGAATTTCCGTCCATGAGAATTCTTAATTTGGCATTTATTGTATATTCTTTTCCTTCTGATCTCCAAATTTTAAATTTGATTTTGCAACATAGGTGCTCGTATTTAATGTATGGTAATTTACTAACAAAAGGAGCAAAAATAGAACAATTTATGAGAGCATAAGTGACTCACTAGTAGAGAATAGAAATTTATCATCTCTACATCTAAAGCTTCAATTGCGAAGAAAAATTAGCGAATGGTAAGAAAAGTATTCAATTTTAATTTAAAATTCATTTGCAAATGCAGTTAATTCAATATGTTCGTATACCAAACAAAAATGTTATTAACAGAAACGGTCAAACTTTAGGCAAAATTAATGCAAAATATATAGAGAGGAAAGATTATGATTACCTCTAGATAAGAAACAATAACTTTTGCTTATATTAGTCCAACCAGTTATTCCAATTTGTCGATTCTAAACTCTTCAAAAACACTAAGAACTTGATAGCATTGTAGACACGAAGCATGTTAAATTGAGGGAAAGATACATATTCAAATAAGATAATTTGAAAATGGTGTAATTCGCAAACAGTGAGTTGGATAGAAATGAATGAAAATTAGGGTTATGAAACGTATACGGGTCCAGAATTGGTTATCTGGGAGAAAACGCATTCAACTAAGGGTATGTTTGGCAAAACTAGCTGGTGGTTGTTAGCTGGAAGCTGGTGGCTGGTGGTTGGTAGCTGGAAGCTGGTAGTTTTTTAGATATATTTAGATGTTTAGCAGAATAACTGGAGCTTTTAATAAAACTAGTTGGGCACCCGCACGGTGCAGTTGAGTGCGCGCGCAACTGGATATCAACCGCATGATTATTATGATTTTAATTTTGAATTATTTTATTAGTAACAAATTCTATGAGGGCTTATTAATTTTGGAATATTATAAAATCAACCAACAGGAATGAGCAAAAAAGAATGTCTTTAATAGTCTTTATTATATAGATTAAATGATTATTATAATTTTAATTTTGAATTATTTTATTAGTAACAAATTCTATGAGTGCTTATTATTTTTGAAATATAGTAAAATAACCAATAAGAATGAGTCAAAATGAATTTCTTTAATACTATATATATATATATATATATATATATATATATATATATACACATATATATATATATATAGGGTAAGGTTAAAATGAAAACCCACTTGAGTTATGAAAACCTGCGAAAACCCTATGTAACATCGTTTGTTTTTTTTTGGTTACATGTAATATATGTTGTAACATTTAATACAAAACATTGAAACATAAAAAAAATGTTTTGCTATTTTTTAACATTTTTTTACTAATTTTTATTTATGTTTTCAGGAGAGAGAAAAAGTTATATTTATATTTACTTTTTTAATTCAGTTTAATTATGAACCACAAGATTTAAACATTAAAAAAACATGTGGTTAAGAATAGGTTTCTAAAGTTTTCACAACTCAAGTGGGTTTTCATTTTATACTTACCTATATATCTATATTCTATATTATTATATTATAACACATATAGAGAACCTTTCAACTTCCTATACTCTCTCTCTCTCTCTCTCAGACGTCGTGATATTAAATTCCCTAACATCCAGCTTCCCACTCCACTCCGATACCACCATCACGGCCGGCCATTTCAATACAACCCTAGACTTAAATTATTTCTTTTAATTGAGGTTTAAATTTAGGGCTCGTGTATGATTTCTGACAATAGCTATTTGGTTTATTGCTTGTATACTGAATCTGGTTGTAGCTAAATCCCTAATTATTCATTGCTATTGAAATTGAATGATTTCATAAATACACAAAAAACAGAAACTGATTTTTGGTTAACTCAGTTCCTAGTTAATTTAGGTTTGGTTGTCGGACTGTCCATGAAGTATACTCGTAGTGGTAGTGGCTGTATCGGCTCTTATCATTGTCTTTTGCTCGAACTAAAGTGACCCCTTTATAAATGGTTTTACAAACCAGTTGGTTTGGTATTTAATTTCTTAAAATCATAGTTAGCGGTTCGGTCCTTTTTTTTTGGCAAAATTGACCAAACCAGATCGTGAACACCCTATCCTATCCGAGAATACGAAAGGTACTTTAAAACAAAAATGGATGATGTAATCTAAATGGGATGGGCAAACTTCTTTGAAAATTGGTTAAAAGAAATTGAGAAAAAGTATTCGATTTGTTGAACATTTGATTTTAAATTGATACTTGCAAGTTATGAGATGTCATAATATTGATCATGTGTTTAATTTTAGAGGGACTGTATATGTACCTATTTGTGTGATGCTTGGAGTAACTGATTCGTTATCTAAAGGTGGGTTATTAGATTATGAATCATAGCATCTTACAGGAGAGTATAGCAAAAGAATAAACATGTGACAAGTGAAGACACTTGAATGAAACTTTAAATTGGAAAGTAAGCTCGAACTTAAAATGCATCTTGCAATAGCACTTGGATTGTAACCAAGACAAGTTTTTATTTGGTTTCAAACTAGAAGAGCTAGGTGGAATATCAAACAAATGCCTTTGTGGGTCATTTTGACATTTTAAGTCAAGCAAATGCTTTCAATTTTCTTTTGTTTGACTTGGGTATGATGCAAACATGATGAAGAATGGTGGTTGAACTAGGGGTGCAAACGAGGCGCCCCCGACTAGGCTCGAGCTTTGCTCGCGAGTCACTTTTACGAACTCAGGCTCGCACATTACCTTAAACAATATAAGGCTCGGTTCAAGCTTGGCTATGTAGTGCAAAATTAACACAAAACTGCATAAGGGGTAACACATAATAATACACAAGCTTGAGACCGGGTTCGATTACTAAATGAATTTTATTTGAAGCTTGGGTCCGTTTGAGCTCTAAAAAGCTTAGCTCATTTTGAGCTTTTTATCAATCCGATCTCGAGTAGTTCACGAGTTGCTTGGCTCATTTACACCCTAGGTCGGACCATGTACATGAGCTAATTTGAGATTTGCGTGTTATTATTTATTTTCTTTTTTTAAATGGCTGTGTTTGAAATTGATGTTTTTTTTTATTTGTTTTTTGGTTGTAGCTAAATCCCTAATTATTTATTACCGATGGCTGTCGAAATTGAATGATTTCATAAAAACACAAAAAAACATAAACTAATTTTCGGTTAACTCAGTTCCTGGTTAATTTAGGTTTGGTTGTCGGTTTTCGGCTAATTTATGTTTGGTTTTGTCGTTTTTCGGTTCGTTTGCGGTTAATGGTTTGGTTATTGCTCATCTCTAGGTATTTCTATGTTTCAACTGTTTTTAGGCATGATGCATACTTTTTTTCTAAGATTATATAAGAATAAAAGCATAGATGTTATGATAATTATGTGTTTTGTAGATTCTTAGGGTGGAGAAAGCATCATCTCAACAAGAAATAAAAAAAGCACACCATAAGCTTGCACTGCGTTTAGATCCCGACAAGTATCCTAGTGATGAGGTAAATATTAATATCTCATACTATTCAGTAATTAACTGATTATTATTCAGACAGTTTAAACGGTTGTTAACTTGCTCATATGCAAATATAGGATGCCTAAGATAAATTTCAGCAGCTGGAGAAAGTTATTTCAATACTAGGCAATGATGAGAAACGGGCAGTTTATGATCAGATTGGGTGTGTTGATGATGCTGTGAGTATTATTCTCTATGTTGTACCGTATTACTCTGAGCTTTGCTTGATTTAATTTGTTTTGTTTTTGTCTTATTTTATTTTATGTTTGTACTAGCAGGATCTTGCTGGGATATGGCTTAAAATTTGAAGGATTACTTTTGGTCTATGTATAAAAAGGTACAGTAAAACACTTTCAAACACATGTATAAACAATACTATTTTATTATTTCATTTTTAAGATTAAAATACAAATATTAATGTAGGTTACAAAAGTGGATATCGAGGAGTTTGAATCCAATTACAGAGGATCTGAGTATGAGAAACCTGATTTAATTGATCTCTACAAGAAGTACAAAGGTCGTGTGGACAGGTAACATACACATATAGTCATTATTTGACCTGTAATTCATTTAATTTCCTGACTTGTTTTCTAAACATCTTAAATTTTTCACAAGCTCTTTTTCTCCATGCTAGGCTCAGATCCTAAGCTTGATTCACATCGATTCAAAGACATCCTCGACGAGGCAATTTCTACCGGTAGGTTTTAAGTTAAAAATTTTCTCACATAATATAAACAGATTTAGCATTATTATTTTTACATGCAGGAGATTTGAAGTCAACAAAAGCTTATCAAAAATGGGATAAACAGGTTTATGAAAAAACCGCCCACAAACCCATTGAAGCGTAGGGGAAAGTGAGTTATGTATTTATTCAAGGTTTTTTCTATTTGGGTCAAGTGGTGCTTATTATATTTTCTTTAATTGTAATGTTTGACTAAATGCAGGTAAAAGAAAGAGTCAGATGATTTATATGCTATTATTTCAGAAAGACAAAGTGAAAAGAAAGGGCATGTAGATGTAATGTTTTCGTCATTGGTTAGTAAGTATGGTGGAGGTGAACCTTCTTCTGAGACTGCCGAAGAAGAGTTTGAAGTTGGAAGGGTGAAACTAAAAAAACGCAAGGGTTCTAAGAAATCCAAGTAAATCATGATATAAATGTTATATTATTATTATTATTATTATTATTATTATTATTATTATCTGGCGAGGTTTTCTTTTAGTTCTGTATATTGACTTCAGAAACTTGTTTATGAATATTTCATATTGATTCTATTTCTGTTATGAGCATTATTTCACAACCTGACATAACCGGCTAGACCTGGAACCGGGCATTGAACTGGTTTGATTTTTCTTTATTTGAAATGTTAAGCACAAGTGCAAGTTTGCTTTAGACCTGGTTATCTTAAGCTATAGGTAGATTTGTTTCATTTTCAAACGGATAGATCAGGTTTAAAGTTCTAAAGCACTAAAAAGTTGACAGGGTCAAAAGTCACCAAATATTTGGTTTGTTATAGGTCGGATGTGTGAAGTGAATTTTGTGTCATTTGTTTAGCTCATTAGTTGTCTAACTTGGTAGATAGTTTGACTTCGTTCATTTTGAGTTCTAAATTTAAGTTTCTCGATCATGATCGTCTTGATGAATTTGTTCCGTCCTTTTGGCCTATATCACTTTTCCATCTAATAGTTTTTCAGATTATGTTGTACTCGCTGATGGGAATTTTAGTACAACTATGCTGCACAAAATAAAGTTAACTTGTTTTTTTCTAATCTTTAGTCAAAACCAAAATTTATTTGCAAATAAATTTCTTCCAACTTGTGTATTTTTATTTCTTTATTTATAGTTGTGGTGGTTAAGTAGCTTTGTTTTAAAATGTGAATTATTATTGTAATCAGTTAGGTTTTCCCATCACATTTTCCGCTATAATTATCTACAAATAATTTGAAAAAAGGGACACATGCTTACCGGTGATGTTCGGGTATTTTGTACATATATTAATGTGTTAATTATGTAGTTTTGTTTAGTATATTGTTAGAACTTTGGTACTTCAAGTATGCTTTTAATTTATAGGTTGCTAAGAGTTATAGATACTATTTGGAGGAATTTACGAGCATGACTTGAAGTCTCGGGAAGATCGGAGCCGTTACACAAGTGTTGGAAACAAAGAGAAACAAATTGGTTGAAATTCAGCTCCTAGAGTAAGCTACTCTGGGATCAGAGTAGCCTACTTCGATGCCAAATTAGGTCAGAGTAAGGCAGTTAGATTTCAGAGTAAGGCAGTTAGATTTCAGAGTAGGGATTTTCACCCAGTGTAAGCTATGCCAGGGGTCAGAGTAGCTTACGCTGGGTCGCGAAATTCAGCTTTAAAGCATGGGCCCATTTGCTATATAAACCATAAACCCTATATCGTAAATAACATTATTTAAACCGTTTTGGGGACGAACTTTGGCCATTTTGGGAGCTCCAAAACAACTCCAATCACTACAAAATCCATGTTTCATCATCCCGAATCAAGAATTGAAGATCATATGATGACCATGAGTGACTAATCTACTCGAATAATACCCGGGATGTAGAGTATTGTATTTAACAATTTTTCTCATGTATTAAGAACGAATGATTTGTATCCATCTTTGATTAATCTGTGAGTATTTATGTCTAGTATTATTGTGCACTCAGTTAGTTTAGGTTTATTTCAATCAGAACGATTAGTGTGCCAGTTGCTATGATAATTGCTTATAGGATTTTTTTGACTAGTTGAATATGATGAAGCATACGTTTGCCCTTAGTTGAGTCACACTGGTAGGGACCGTTTGATAACCAGTGTCGTGTGTTAGCGAGCGTGGATGCCTAAGGTTTATCTAGTTAGTCAATCTGTGTTGATCATTGATAGTTAATATGTTAAGTTGCATGAGATGGCTGTTAGTTTACTTGCTTGAACAATGGGTGTGATTTGTCTTTGTTAATTGCTTGAAAGTTGTTTACTTGTTTGATCAATATTAAAACTAAATCGTTTGCTAGTGTGATCAGCACTGTTAATTGAACTACTGCATAATGTTAGGAACCAGTTTCACATTACACTGACCACATACTCCTCATGGTTCGACACTCTACTTACCTTGACTAGCTTAAGGTGATTAGGACACTAATTTAATTGTTTTTTGACTAAATGGAGACAGTCTAGCATCAAAATGGCGCCGTTGCCGGAGAGTTAGTGCGGTTAGTGTTTTTGTGATTAATTGATTTCTTAGTTTAATTGAGTTATTATTTTGAATTTTTTAGTTTAGTTTATTTTATTTTCCCATTTTACGCGGGGTATGTTATTTGTACAGGTAACAGGTTTATGCACACCCGCTATTCAGGAAGAAATTCCCCACAGATCTACGAGCCAAAGATTGAACGTTTAGCTAGGTAGAACCGAGCCCAGATCAGACAGCCAGACATGGAAGGTCGGAACCAGAACCAGAATCAAAACCAAAACCCACCACCCGAGATCAATGTTTTCCAACCCGATCCTAACCCACCGAATAATCAAAACCACCAAATAATGACCTACGCCCACCATTAAACACCAATCCACAACCACAAAATTCAGCCCGACAATCTAGAAACCAAAACCGAAACCATGATAGACCTGGGCCATCAGCCCCCGAACAATACCCCTCGTCACTGACAGCCGATTATTCGAGATTTGACCGTGTCAGTATTCATATTGAATACGAAGAAGAGGGAGATGAGGAGGAACGGGAACCAAGGAATGATGGAAGTAATGGGGATGATTGGAGAATTAGAAGGAATGACGGGTTTGAGCCGAGAAATGAAGATGTGGGTTTGTGTTTTGTAGAGGTTGAAGAACCGGTTAGGGTGAGAGGTAACAGGTGGAGAAATAGAAACCCAGACAGAGGTGGTATTGGAAGATATCGGGAGGAACGAAGACAACCGATTTAGGTTAACCGAGGAGGTTATGGGCCTCTGGTTCAGGGTGTTAACAGTTGGTTCAGACCGGCTATTTCAGATGGTGCCTCACCGATTGTCCCACAGGTTCACGTACAGGGACAACCAACATTTAAATCCGTCCGTCCTACATCAATATAGTTCCCCATTTTCACGGACTGGGATCGGAAGACCTGTATTCACACTTGTCAGATTTTTCAGTTATTTGCGGGTCTATCGGGGATGGTACATATGATCAGGATGAGGTTCGGTTGCGTTTGATCCAGTTTTCACTAAAAGATAAAACCAAACACCGGTTCAACTCGCTACCAATGCACAGTATCGAGAACTGGGGTGAGATACAGCAGGTTTTCCTTAATGAGTACTATTCACAGTCGAAGACTAACAAATCCCAGATTGAGATTTGACACTTTTCACAGTTACCGGGTGAGTTGTTTCATGAGGCCTTTACTCGTTATAAGGAGATGATTAGGAAGTGCCCGCACCATCAGATTGAGTTGTGAGAGTTGGTTAAGTGTTTCGTTGATGGGTTGACTTGCGAGGATAGAAAATATTTGAAATCGTCGTGTAATGGTATGTTATTGAACCAACCCGAAGAGGATGAATGGGATTTCCTAGAGTTTATGTGTGAGGATTCCAAGTCAGAAGCATCTGCTGAACGAAGACGAAAAGTTGGGGTCACCAGATCAGTCAAATCAGCCTCGAGCGAGCCAGAAAGAATTGCGGAATTAGAAAGGGAACTCGCAAGTTATAGACGATAGAAAAAGAAAGATGTTGGTAAGGTCGGGGTGAAATTCCCGGTTTGTGCAGACTGTGGCGAATTATGGCATAAGACAGAAAATTTTCCCGGGTTTGATGAGGATGAAGATCCGGATGAGGAAGAAGTCAGTTACGCGTATGGGGATTCCAAGGGCCAAGGGTGTAATTCTAACACCTATCACCCAGGCCTACGGAATCACCTAAATTTCAAATACGAGAACGCGTCCATTCAGTCGAACCCGAACTTTCAGGGGTCCAGTCAGAACCGGCAGTAGAACAGTTACCATCAAGGCGGCTCGAACAGTCAGAGTAACAGTCGGGGATATAACAGAGATGGTTACCGGGGGTAACAGTTCATCAGGTAATCATAATTAGGACCAGCAGATGGGTAGTTCTGGTAGTTCGGGTAATACAGATGAGTCGATACATTCAAAACTTGATGCGTTGTTGAAGCTTGTTTCAGATAATCAGAAGGAAACGCAGAAACAGTTCGAGTTGAGGGATAAGTCTTCAGAGGCTATGGCAAAATAGATCGGTCAGCTCGCAGCAGATGTGGCAAGATTTCAGAAAAACGCGGGTCAGTTACCGAGCAATACAACAGTAAACCCGCAGCATGCCAGTTCAAGCACTAAGAAAGGTAATAGTGTGCACATCAACGCGGTAAGTCTTTTACCTCATTTTGAAATTACTTATGTTGAAGTTGATTCACTGCCACCGTATGTTGAGGCGGTGAGGGAAGAGGTTAGCGATGAGAACAATGCTGTTGGTCAAAAGGAAACAATTTTCCAAAATGAATTGAAATTAAAAACAGATGAATTGTCTTTTTGTGAAAATTGCACTTGTGAAAAATGTTTAAATAGCAAATTGACCAACACGGGAAATGAGGAGGTGGAGGATAAGACCACCTCAAGTAAACTCCAAGACCCGGGAGTGCCATTGTTATCAATTCAAATTGGGGAATTTAAAACTGATCAGGCACTTCTAGATCTTGGAGCATGTTTTAGATCATGCCCGGTAGTTTATATGATTAGTATGAATTTGGTCCGCTAGAAAGGACACCACCGTGGTGTTAGCGAATCAAACTCATACACTTCTTCGGGGCATGGTTACTAATGTAAATGTTCAGTTGGATGCATTTAACTACCCAGTTGACTTCCTTGTACTTGATTATGCAAAAGGGAAGATTACACAATATGAGGTCATACTGGGTAGGCCATTCCTTGCCATAGCACATGCGGTAATTGATTGTGCTAAGGGAGTTTTGGGAATTAAGTGTGGGAACCGTGATAAGCGGTTATTAGTATTTAAAAATGCTACTAACCCTCTTGTTGAAAAGTGTGTATCTTTAAGCACGGATCATACAAGAGAGGATTCTTCTGTTAATGATAGGAACGAGTTGAAAGGTAGCAGGAAGAAGAAAGGTTGGAAAGAGAGAGTGATTAAGATGAAAGATGATGAGAAACCAGTAACAATGAAAGAAAAGATAGACAAGGAATCGGTGAGCCTCATGGTGACCTCACCGGTTTATGAAGACACTTGATGGTTAATTACATGCGTTTCCAGGTTCGTGTTATTTTGTTGTATTTGGAACTTTGTGGGTGTAGTTCACTATAAACCCTCACGAGACCCCACTCGTCCCCACGGGCTACCAGGGGGGGGGGGGTTTAAAGGGCTTGTTGCATACGCTAAATGCAACAGTGATTCCTACGAAAGTGAGTTAGATATTTTAACCCATTTAACAAAATTTATTATGAAACTTAACTAAATCGGCTCGACAATTTTCAATAAAATGAACTAACACTTCATTTTTTGCAAAATTCTTAAAAGATCTATGTCTTACACACGGTGAGAAGCTTGCATCTACATGTTTTAAGATTTTGCGGATTCAGCTTTAGTCTTTGGAGAAGACTAGTTTTCACGAGGGTTTGCGAGCCATTTTTTTAATGTTGCCTTATCAGTCATATCAGGTTATTTCAGTTTCATTATCTATTTTGTTATTATAGTTTACGTGTTGAGAGTGTAATTGTAGATTTTTGTGTTAGAACTATCACATTAGAGCCCCGAGTTGTTAAACTGCGAGATTCAACCCCCATCCCTCAAATGTTCGTTAACTGTTTTAATATTTTAACATTAAGGACAATGTCAACCTCAAGTGTGGGGATGGGGGAAAATTGAAAATTTTTAGCCCAATAGTACCACGAAGAGTTTTCAGAAACCTAAGTTATTAACTGTTAATTACTGCTTTTAATGCCAAGTTAGAGGTTTTTGGTCATGGTTGGTTTTTCAGCTTCTCGATAGTTTTCCTGACAATTTTTTTCAAAAAGAGAAGTTGAAAATGGAATCGTTTAGGCGGGGATAACGAGTCAAGGGGACGGGTATACACGTTTCATATCGGCAGCCCTTGTTTTCAGACATATTGTGAGATTAGCCCATATACTTAATACACATATTATATAATAGATATAAAACATGTCTTGTCATTATTTGAGGAAACCGGTATGTTTTGCCGAATTAGAACTTGCTTGTTATATGCTTATCGAGATCTTAATACCACCACCTGTATGGAGATTAGGACTTTAGAAAACCCGTTCCATACATAATTCCCTACTAAATAAAATTCCTTACCCGACATTATCCTTTAGGAGCCCATTTGGACCTTATTCCTTTTCGTTTGCTAAACTGAACATTACATACCATTGCAGCCTTGGCCTTTACTTTATTTTAACCCGTGTGATGAAATCCAGTTCGTTATCGAGTCGTATATATATCGAGTTGTATTTAGTTAGACGAGTTGTAAAGTTCGGAGTTGTAATTATCACTCAGTTATTGATACAAAAAAAAATCAGCAAAAAGACAAAAAGAAATTATCAGTTTAGTATTTCATTTGTAATTAGCAGTTGAGTATGTGAATAGCTGTCTTCTGTGTAATTAGTTCGTTTGTATTGTGAGTCTGTATAACGGTTTGTTTAACTGGGTTTCATCCACCTGAGTCACTAAATAAGCCTAATCCGCACCCAAACCTAAGCCTCAGCAAAACTCTTAGTCTGAGTCTTTATGCAACCGGTGGGTAATGGGTGGAGATAAGACTGACTTGCTAGCATATTAAGTTGTAACTCATATTAGGTATTTTGAGGGCAGAGACATATACTGACACATCTTTTGCTAGTCCAGATATTAAACCGAGTGGAGTGTTGATAGTGTGAGGGGTATGAACATGTATGCCTTAACCGGAAACAAAGTACACTCGTCTGGGTGATTCTATAGTTTTATTGTAGCATTAACTACATTGTGGGTTGTCAATCTAGAAAGTATCAGTCTGGGAAACTAGGTATGACCATAAACCTAACTAGTATTAATGGCGATAATTGATTTACATATGATGGAGGTTAATGTTTGCTTTAGAGTTTTGCTTGGGGGCAAGCAAAAGATAAGTGTGGAGATGTGATGTTCGGGTATTTTGTACATATATTAATTTGTTAATTATGCAGTTTTGTTTAGTATATTGTTAGAACTTTGGTACTTCAAGTATGCATTTGATTTATTGGTTGCTGAGAGTTAAATATACTATTTAGAGGTATTTACGAGCATGACTTGAAGTCTCGGGAAGATCGGAGCCGTTACACAAGTGTTGGAAACAAAGAGAAACAAATTGGTTGAAATTCAGCTCCCAGAGTAACTTACTCTGGGATCAGAGTAGCCTACTCCGATGCCAAATTAGGTCAGAGTAAGGAAGTTAGATTTCAGAATAAGGCAGTCAGAATTCAAAGTAGGGATTTTCACCCAGTTAAGCTACGCTAGGGGTCAGAGTAGCTTACGATGGGTCGCGAAATTCAGCTTTAAAGCATGGGCCCATTTGCTATATAAACCATAAACCCTAGATTGTAAATAACATTATTCCAACCGTTTTGGGGATGAACTTTGGCCATTTTGGGAGCTCCAGAACACCTCCAATCACTACAAAATCCATGTTTCATCATCCCAAATCAAGAATTGAAGATCATATGATGACCATGAGTGGCTAATCTACTCGAATCATACCCGGGATGTAGAGTATTGTATTTAACAATTTTTCTCATGTATTAAGAACGGATGATTTGTATCCATCTTTGATTAATCTGTGAGTATTTATGTCTAGTATTATTGTGCATTCAGTTAATTTAGGTTTATTTCGATCAGAACGATTAGTGTGCCAGTTGCTATGATAATTGCTTATAGGATTGTTTTGACTAGTTGAATATGATGAAGCATACGTTTGCCCTTAGTTGAGTCACACTGGCAGGGACCGTTTGATAACCAGCGTCGTGTGTTAGCGAGCGTGGATGCCTAAGGTTTATCTAGTTAGTCAATCTGTGTTGATCACTGATAGTTAATATGTTAAGTTGCATGAGATGGCTGTTAGTTTACTTGCTTGAACCCTGGGTGTGATTTGTCTTTGTTAATTGCTTGAAAGTTGTTTACTTGTTTGATCAATATTAAAACTAAATCGTTTGCTAGTGTGATCAGCATTGTTAATTGAACTACTTCATAATGTTTGGAACCAATTTCACACTACACTGACCACATACTCCTCGTAGTTCGACACCCTACTTACATTGACTAGCTTAAGGTTATTAGGACACTAATTTAATTGTTTTTGACTAGATGGCGACAGTATAGCATCAAAATGGCGCCGTTGCCAGGGAGTTAGTGTGCTTAGTGTTTTTGTGATTAATTGATTTCTTAGTTTAATTGAGTTATTATTTTGAATTTTTTTAGTTTAGTTTATTTTATTTTCCCATTTTACGCGGGGTGTGTTATTTGTGCAGGTAACAGGTTTATGCACACCCGCTGTTTAGGAAGAAATTCCCCACAGATCTACGAGCCAGTGATTGAACGTTTAGCTCGGTAGAACCGAGCCCAGATCAGACAGCCAGACACGGAAGGTCGGAACCAGAACCATAATCAAAACGAAAACCCACCACCCGAGATCAATGTTTTCCAACCCGAGCCTAACCCATCGAATAATCAAAACCCACCAAATAATGACCTACGCCCACCCTTAAACACCAATCTATAACCACAAAATTCAGCCCGACAATCCAGAAACCAAAATCGAAACCGAGACCATGACAGACCCGGGCCATCAGCCCTGAACAATACCCCTCGTCACCGACAGCCGATTTTTCGAGATTTTGACCATGTCAGATGGCTGTTAAGTTGCATGAGATGGCTGTTAGTTTACTTGCTTGAACCTGTGATTTGTCTTTGTTAATTGCTTGAAAGTTGTTTACTTGTTTGATCAATATTAAAACTAAATCGTTTGCTAGTGTGATCAGCACTGTTAATTGAACTACTTCATAATGTTAGGAACCAGTTTCACATTACACTGACCACATACTCCTCGTGGTTCGACACCCTAACTAGCTTAAGGTGATTAGGACACTAATTTAATTGTTTTTAACTAGATGGCGACAGTCTAGCATCAACAGGTCAACTAGACTCAAAACGTTTTATTTTGCGATGATCATTTTTACCAGAAGAGGTTAAGCCTGCTTTTGTAGTAAAAACTTTGGCTCATTTTGTTGGAAGGCAATGCGCGACTCTTTGTTGGTGACCCTATTTGGTCTTCTTTAAATCAACCGCATGATCACTTTCCTGCAAGGTATCTTTCCTTTCATTTTGCCTACTTTTCTTACTATGTATCAAAGAATACATATATACATATATAAATGTGTGTGATGTAATGTAATACAAAATGTGATATGGTGTTGTAGGATCGAATATATCGAAGCATTTGTGTAGAAGGATGTTGTTGCTATTGTTTTATAACCATGAGTTGGAAGTATAATTAAGGAGCGGTAGTTTATTTGCTTGCTTTGTTGCTGCTGCTTCTTAATCCTAAACCGTTTTGTTTATTTGTTTGTTTGTGTTATTATACCATAAAAAAACTTACGATTAATGTTTGTATATTATTTGGCAACCTTTTCAAACTCAACTATAATTAAACATACATTACTTACATGTGTAGTTACGTTCGTTATAACTTAATAAAAACATAAATACGTAATTGTGTTTAAGTTATTATTACTTTTTGCTCATTATATATAAATTTGTATTTTTTATCATAATTTCGTAAATTATACCACATATTAATTTTGCGAAAGCAAACGTCGGTACAATAACTGTAGGACTACCGATCGAATTTCTGTCAAGTCCCCGCTGCAATGCGCAGGCTTTTTTACTAGTATATATATATATATAGGTTTAAGTTCAGGAAATAAATGAAATTACAACGAGAAATACGAGAAATGAATATAGGACACTAATTTTATTTTAAGTTTTAAATGATTAAAAATAAATAAAAAAATATAAATGCAACAATAAATGTATTCTCTCTCTTCAACTAATACAACTAATATAAGCACAACAAATCTCTCTCTAACTAATATACATAACTAATTTAGCTATAATAATTAAAAAGATAAAAACACTAATTTAGTTTTATATATAATTCTTTTGCCCTCTCTTCATTTATCCAACAAAAATACAATTTATTCATATAATACTATTTCTTTTTATTAAAAAACAATTTATTTTCACTCAATTTATTAGCATATATCAACACGTAATTTTTAACATTAAATATCAAAATATAATATTTTTTTTCAATTGATATACTTAGAAAAATTATTGTGATAAATAATAATAAAAAAATATCATACAAATGTGTCCATTAAATATAAACAATAAATATACAACCTACACAAAATTGTATAACCTACATTTGTTTTGAGCAATAAAAAGGTGCAACACACAAAAAAGTATACAAGTTACATATGTAATTTGACATCAGCAATTATATAAACTAGACAAGGATACACATATCCTATAGGTGTGTAGGTTTTATGTTTTTCATGTGTAGGATATATGTTTTCTTATTGTTAAAACAAGTGTATGTTATAGGTTTTTGTATAGGTTGTATAATTTTTATTGACATTTAATGCTAACATATGTAAGATACATTTTTGTATTATTCATCACAGTGTACTTACATGTTGATGGATATTGATATATTGAGTTGGAAGAAATTGGTTTTGGATAGAAAAAAATTAATGTATGAATAAATTGTATTTGTGTAGAATAAAATTTTCGAGTGTATGTTATATGTTTTTCGTGTGTAGGTTATACTTTTTCATGTGCATGTGTAGTTTATTGATGCTGAATTTTGTGTGTCGGTTATATGTTTTTCGTGTGCAGGTTATATGTTTTCTTATTCTCAGAACAAGTGTAGATTATATGTTTTTGTGTAGGTTATGTACTTTTTTGTTGATATTTAATGCAAACACGTATAAGATGGTTTTTTGTACTATTCATCACAATGCAACTACATGTTTATGGATATTAATATATGGAGTTGGAAGAAATGAGTTTTGGATAGAAAGAAATTTTAATATATGAATAAATTGTACTTGTGTAGGATAAAAATTCAAGAGAGAAAAAATAAGTTATAAAAATAAATGAATTATCAATATTTTTCAATTATAATAATTTGATTAGTTATATATTAATTGAATATATAACGATTATATTTATTAGTTATATTACTTGAAGAGAGAGCATGCATTAATACTTTCCTCATTTATCTTTAAACATTTAAATCCTAAAATAAAACTAGTGGCCCATATTTATTTTTCGAATTTCTCGCAATAATCTCATTTCTCTCCTGAACCATCCCCTATATATATATATATATATATATATAGGGGAGGGATTTTTTGAGAACCATGTTGAGTTGTAAGAACTTAAGAACTTCATTTTAGGCCACACATTTAATTAAATGGATTGGAATATGCGGTTGATATTAAATCTGGCAAAAAAGTCAAAACAGGAGAGAGAATAAAGATGTAAGTTGTTACACTAACTTTTACGTCCGTTACACATGTGTAAAAAGTCGACTCGGTGCGTAAAAAATTCTGTAACTTTTTTACGTGTATGTAACCTACATATATTACGCATCTGTAAAACAAAATCGTTACACTGAGTTCTTTCGAGTTCTTAAAACTCAAAGGGGTTCTCATTTGAAATCTCCCATATATATATATATATATATGATTGATTTCTTTTGAGAACAAATTTGAGTTTTAATAACTTGAAAGAACTCAATGATTTTTTTTTTATTTTTTTTACATATACATAATATATGTAGGTTGCATGTACGTAGAAAAATTATATATTTTTTTACGCACCGAGTCGAATTTTTACATAGGTGTAACGGACGTTTAAATTAGTGTAATCATTATACATCTTTATTCTCTCTCCTACTTAATTTTTCAATCAAATTTAATCTCAACCACATAATCTAATCTATTTAATTAAATGTGTGGTTAAGAATAAAGTTCTTAAGTTATTAAAACTCAACAACGTTCTCAAATTATCACTCTTCTAATATATATATATATATATATATATATATATATATATATATATATATATATATATATATATGTGTGTGTGTGTGTGTGGGAAAGCAAATATGGGGCTGTTAAGTATCTAACATTAGATGCGAAACCCCCAAAACTACGTAGTTTTGACTTAAATCCAAACCATATTCACCATTATTCAGTTGAGTATACTTTATTGCCGACGACTTCTTCAGTTCTTCTCCTCCATCCATTATGAATTACGCGTATTAGTGAACGGAATCCCACTTCTGAATGCAATTTTATTCGTAAACCCAAATGATTGTTTTATGTTTTTTCATTAATATATATGCTACTTCGCCTTTTTCTAAATCCAATTTGATTAACATCGACCCTCAACTGATAACTATTGAATTCAATGCAAAATCTAATCAGTTCCTAAGGCTGAGTTTTTCTTCCTTTCCTCACAAATTACTTGGAATGATAAAACAATTGATATCAAATAATCAAATAATTGTTATCAAATTAATTATAATAGTTTATTTCCCATAATGAAAAGTATTGTTCAGCACTTAAGAACAATGAAAGAATTGATATAAAATAAATTTTGAGTGTGAATTCATGAAGAATTGATTCTGTGAACCGAACTTGCTTATCAACACAAAGAAGTTTGGAGCAAAATTAGGATTGAAGAGAAAACTAGAATTTTGATTTCTTTGATATTTTAATTAGGTTTTAATTGGATTTAGGTCAAAAATACGTAGTTTTGAATGGTTTCGCATCAAAGGTTAGATGCTTAACAGCCCCATATTCACTTTCCCCATATATTAATATTAAAATATTAATATTATTATAATATCATAGGGACTAATGATAGCAAGTCGAGCAAACTACGAGCTGACACTGTACTAAATACCGACTAAACAGTGAGTTTCATGACCCCACTTTTTAAACTGTTTAACGAACTTTTGGGGTGAAAACATGTTTGCTTATATCTATATACATACCTGAAACATGTGATAATGTAAATTATCTAAGTGCTAACACATGAAAGTCCCCACTAACACAGTGATTAACTTCGAGCCGGTGGCTTGTGAATAGTACTATTGGTTTGACGAACCCAAACGGAGCCAGCACGGTTTGCTGAGACCATAATGTCGTTTGCACATAACCATAATTATACAAACATGCTATGTAGTGTTAGACATAGCTACTTGGGGCATGCTGTGGGTGGAAGGGAGCCACAATGGTTGATTGTGCGTGGGAAATTGAGGCACGTAGCACGAACGAACAGTTAAGGCTTTACTGTAGCTTAGCATAATTACATAATAAACAATACAAACAAACGTATTGGCAAACGTACTTACATACATACATATTTACATGCGTATCTACAAACTATGACTTGTGATTACGCATAACGGATTTCTTGAAACTCGTGAAACTCACCAACTATTGTATTTAACCCGTTTGAACGTGCTTTTCAAGTATACTGGATTTGGACTAGAAAGCTAATGTGCTACGTGTTGGACTTGAGATCAATGATGGGTAAATTGATGCAAGTGTGCTAGTAAGAAGTAAAGCCACTTAACGGGCTGGATTTGGTTTGTATCACCTAGTTTGTAAACAAAGTTAGATCAATGTAATATATTGTAAAATAGTTAGTAATGTTTCTTTATAAACAATATGTTTGATACCAGAGGTGTCTGTTACATTCTCATTTAACGCTTCTGCTATTAGCTAGTCGGGGTGTGACAGTCTATCCCAACTAACTTTCTTACTATAAATTTTACACTTTTCTTGTTTAACAAGACCCGATTCATTTAAATCTTTGAATCTTAACACAAACTAACACAAAAACCTAATCTTTAATCTAAAACACACCTTTATAGATTTGGTTGGTTTTGGATCTTGAACCATTTGTGAATCTAGATGGGATTCATGGTTGCTTGAATAAGGATCAACTTGCTAAACCTTGAATCTTGGATGAAATACGGAAGGAAGGGAGGGTTTGTGTGTGTATAGAGATAGTGTATGTGTGTCTGGTGGTTGAAGATGGATAAATGAGGATGTTTAGGGTTTAGGAAGATTTATAAACTTATATACTCTAAGCCCATGCACCTTAGACCCGCAACCATTCTTTAGTCCATACTTAAATCCAAAGCCTAGCACTTCGCCCCATTAATACTCAAAAAAATTAAATAACGACACACGAAAAATAAATAAAAACTTCTTTTTATTAAATATTCCTAAAAACACGGATGTTACACCTGATGTGTTGTAAAACACACGTATTTTCCGCACGTTTTATCTACGTATTATATTATATTTTATATGTTTTAACTCGTTTTAGATAGGTTTTACGTACATTTATTAATCTTGTAGGTTTCGGGTAAAAGAAAGGTAAAAACCGGGACTTTTCGAGCATTCTATGAGCCTTTTACGCATACAAGTTCAAGACAAAGCTCAAGGCCTGACCCGTATGCATCATGGAGGCTCAAATACTATTATAATATTATAATATAAAGAATTTAAAAAACCTAGAGCTGCTGGACAGCAGCCAAACAACAGCAGCAGCAGCAGCAGGGGAGAAAAAAAGAAAAAAAGTCTTTTCGGCTAGGGTTTGAAGGTTGTGGCGGCTAGGGAAGGAAGAAGACACAAGAACCAAGCCTCGGGATTGAATCCCCATCGTTTTTGACAGCAAGAACAGCCCCGGAAACATCCATATCCTTACATCTTTTTCATTGTTCATACACTTTGATTTTCTTTTGTAATTGTTGATTTGTTTTGCAATTGTGTTAGAGATTGAAGTGTTTATGATTATTTTTGATCGTTGGACAATTGTTAAGATGTTTGGTATGGGATTAATGATGTGTTTATTAATTGTTTGCTGCTGTCCAAAAATGATTCTCGGCTAAACTTGTTAGTTCTACCTAGGAATGATGATTCTTGTTAGTGTTTGATAGGTTTCATGGATTGTTTGATTGATAGACTTGAATTGTTATTGTAAAGTTTGATTTAGACATGAAATAGGTTGTGTTTAAGGACTGGAAATTTTGGTGATTCATTGCATAAACCCCGTGTGTCGGTTGATTAGTTTTGTATTGATTGATCGGTGCATTGTTTGATTCTAGACTTGGTGTTTAGGGTTTGTTTGCTGTAGGTACCACCGTAGGGTTTTGTTGCATGATTAATTGGATTAAGTAAAGCGGTTAAACACCTTCCTTGAGACCGAGAGGTGATAGGAAGTTAGGGTTGTCTCATTGCCTTTGCATGCTAGAATAAGGATTGCGCGAGAGCGAGTTCGTTTTTTGTCAGGTTTAGGTGTTTGAGCGACTAGTTGATCTATTTTGGTTTAAGTTGAATTGTTCCTCTACCCTTAGTTGTGTAGTATTCATTGCCATTAGTGTCGAGTGTTGGTGAGACCGAGAGGTGATCCTTCATTAGAACACGTTAGGTTTGGTCGTTTTAGGCGATTTTGAGTAGTTTAGGCTTGTTGAGTGAGACCGAGAGGTAATCCGGTGAGCCCGAGCGATCCTTAGTCGTGTCATCTTTAGGGACCGGTGTCTATATATCATTCAATCCATTAGCTTGTTAACCCTACAATTTGATTCAAACCTAGGTAGACGTTTTTCTCCATTCCTAAGTTAACACATTTAGTTCTCCGTTAAGTTTTCTATTTTTGGTAAGTTTTGTTAGTCAGTCTAGTTAGTTCAGTTAAGTATTTAAAAATCAAAAATCAATATAATTATTATTCTAAGGTAGGTCTTGTCTAGGGTTAGTGATCTTTAGCGTTCTAACGTGTCCACGTGTTCGATACTCGGACTTCCTAAGTCTATACTACTTGCGATCGGTACACTTGCCGGTTGTGTGTGGTTTTAGGATTTTCGTTTTAATATTAAAGCTTAGTTGTGAGGGTCATTATTATAGGGTTATTAGACACACATCAACACCCCTACCATAAACCAAACACCAGCTCTCATTACCTTCTAATTTATGCAACCCTTCACCATGGTGAAGAATTGAACTCTTGGCAAGCCTATTTATCACATGCCACATTTTGGCTAAGAGTGTTTATATACATACAAGCATCACTTGTATGACCAGATATAAAAGCCGAGTGTGTGTGAACATTGTGAGAACTTGACGTTTTGCATAAATGGAAGCTCATAGAAACAAATCATCTTCTCATATATCACTACATATATTCTCATAATTTGAAGTTGGTTATTATGTTCCCATTTTCTTGGAATTCTTTGGGGATGTTTTAGCTTTGGTCCTAGCTTGCTACCTTTGGAGAATTTTTATGATTAGCTTGCTTGAGGACAAGAAAGGTTCAAGTGTGATGATGTTTGATGTATATAAAAATATACATCTTTTAAGCATCAAATACTCTCCAAAACTGCATCTTTTATTATATTATCTAGTTTGAATAACTACTTACTGTGTTAATTTCTATTTTTAGGTATATTCCAGCCTCAAACAAAGAAACAAGTGAAAAACGCGAAGAAAAACAAAGAAAATAAAAAAAAACAGCTTAACTCACCCCCATGTTGCAATCAGCACACCCCCATGTTTCTCTATGCAAGAAAAGACAAAAATCTGATGAAAAAGAAAAAACCTGATGCCAACTGGACACGGGGCCGTGCCTCAGGAAGCACACTCTCGTGGTCACCCTTCAAAAAAGACAAACAAAATGTATGTCTGACACCAAAAACGCGGGGCCATGCCTCAGGAAGCACGCCATCGTGGTCACCTTTTCGAAAAGACAAACAAAATATATATATCTGACACCAAAAACATGGGGCTGTGCCTCACCAAGCACGCCCCTGTGGCGAGCCAGCCTGCACAATCTGACAGAACAGTTAATGCGCCTGGACAGCTGGACATGAGGGTGTGTCTCATGAAGCAAGGGGTTGTGCCTGACCCTTCAGGCAGCCTATAAATAGAGTACATGTCTCATTGTTTGAAGTGTGCCTAGAGAGTCTTTTGGGACGAGTTTCTCATATAAAAACACACATTTTACTCCCAATTTGAAGATCAAAGAAGGTGTTTGAAGGCTTGTAAGCAACCATCATCTTAGAAAAAAGATTCATCAATAATTTGGTTAGATATTCATAATTTAATCATGTATCTTTCATCTTATTCTTTTGTGTGTGACTATGCTCTTCATGTGCAAAACTTATATTTATCATCTTAATTTATGATGAAGCTTAACTTAGTTTGATGATTATAGCAAATGTGTGGTTCTAGTTCTTGAAGTAATGATTATTTTATAATTATCTTTTGATAAGATGTGTTTTAATATCTTAATTAACTAGTTTCAAGTTGATGATTGTTATCTTTATCACAAACTTTTAATCTATCATCCTTGTATTATTCATGTTCTTTTGTAATTAAGTTGGGATGAAAGCTAACTTGGAACATTTCATACAAAACACATCTCCTTGTGTGAATTTGGAAAATGAAACACTTGCTACAAGCAATCATTCTTGTTATAATTCTCTAAAATATTATTGAAAAGTTCAATTGATTAGGTTATTATGTGTAACATTCGTCAAATTTCAAACCCGAAAACCCGACCTGTTTAAAATTCTTTTTATCGTCATTATTACACGGACTATCGTTATTCATCAATAGGTTATCATTTCGATTACTAATTATTAACCGACACTCGGTTTAATCATTATAACTATTTGACTTATACAAAAATCACCCCCTAACCATTGTTTTTACCACTTCCGTCTCCTCACTCAAACACTAGGGACCATATTGCAATTTATCAAAAAGGTTTTCTTCCCTCCTCTCCCTTCTTCCCGTCGGCGTAATACACCCCACCCCTTTTTCTTGCTTCTAAATTCTCGGCTTAATCGAAGAAATTGATCTTTCCAGATCGTTTGCCAACTATCAACGTGTTCACTGACACCTTAAACATTGAAAATTATACCAATTTACAGCTAAATGATTCGAATATTCGTTTTAAGAAATCCGCGGCCTAAACATCCTTAATACCCTATATAAACACGATCTCGTTTTAATTAAATCTGCACGCACACTCCATACAACCTCATAACCCAAAGCCCTAACTCAATTTTATTATTCGAAGTCATTCAGGACCTGCTCAAGATCAAGCTTGAGCCGTAGGTTTCTTTTAGCCGTTCCACATCTTTTCATCACCAACTACAGTAATTAATCCATGCATTATGATCCTTTTTAATCAACTAATGATAATCCTAACTCAATTGGACAGATCTATGAACGAATCAAACAATTTAAATTCTAGGGTTTATGTTTAGGAAGAACATGATCTGGTTAGTAATGTATTTGAATTATGGTTTTCATCTTTTAAACTAGTTAAGGCGCTGTTCTTAAATATCAAAACATAATACTTTTTTTCAATTGATATACCTACAAAAATTATTGTGATAAATAATAATAAAATAAAATTATAATACAAATGTATCTATTAAATATAAACAATAAATATACAAAATACACTTGTTTTGATCAATAAAAACGTACAACATATAACAAAGCATACAACTTACATATGTAATTCGACATCAACAATTATATAAACTACACAAAGATACACATATCCTATACCTGTGTAGGTAATTTTTTTTTCGTGTGTAGGTTATATGATTTTGTGTAGGTTGTATATTTTTTATTGACATTTAATGCAAACATATTTAAAATAGTTTTTTGTACTATTCATCACAATGTAACTACGTGTTGATGGATATTGATATATCGAGTTGGAAGAAATTGGTTTTGGATAAAAATAAATTTTAATATATTAATAAATTGTATTTATGTAGGATAAAATTTTCGTGTGTAGGTATACATTTTCGTGTGCGTGTATATTTTATTGATGTTGAATTTTGTGTGTAGGTTATATGTTTTCTTATTCTTTGAACAAGTGTAGGTTATAAGTTTTGTGTAGGTTGTATTTTTTATTTTTTTTTGTTGATATTTAATACAAACACGTGTAAGATAGTTTTTTGTACTATTTATCACAATGTAACTACATGTTGATGGAAAATAATAAATTGAGTTGGAAGAAATTGGCTTTGGATGAAAACATTTTTTAATGTATGAATAAATTGTATTTGTGTAGAGAGAAAAATAAATGACTTCTTAATATTTTTCAATTATAATAATTTAATTAGTTATATTAATTGAATATATAACTACTATAATTTATTAGTTATATTAATTGAAGAAAGATAATGCATTTATACTTTATTTATTTATTTTTAAGTATTTAAAACTTAAATAAAACTAGTGGCCCATATTAGTTTCTCACATTTCTCGCAGTAATATCATTTCTCGCCAGAACCATCCCTTATATATATATATATATATATATATATATATAGGGAAGGGTTAGAATGAAAACCCACTTGAGTTGTAAAACTTCTAAAAACCCATTCTCAACCACATGTTTTTAATTAAAGTTTGAATCTTGTGATCCACAATTAAAGTGAATAAAATATGTAAATATAAATATAACTTTTTCTCTATCTTGAAAACATATACAAAAATTAGTAAAAAAATGTTAAAAAATAGAAAAACAAATTTTTTTTTAATTTTTCGATGTTTTGTATTAAATGTTACCACATATATTACTTATGTAAAAAAAACAAAAAAAATGATGTTACACAGGGTTTTCACAACTCAAATGGGTTTTCATTTAATACCTCTCCTATATATATAAAAAATTTGAAAATTTCAAACGGGTCGGGTTTTCGGGTTTGAAAATTAACGAATGTTACATGATTCACAACTTTTAGAAATTATGTCCTAAAATTAAAATAATACAAAATTTTAAAAAAGAAAACAACTACTATATGTAGTTGATAAGACTTTTAACATTTTTATATATACATCGTAACACCCCCGCCCGGTTAGGGCTGACGTGTCACTCGATACGGTAATAATAGACATTAAAAACATTTTCATTAAAGTCTTAACCCTAATTTTAAGATCGCACAACAGTCCAAAAGCATTCAAATTAAAGTGCTCGACAAAATGACAATAAAATAAAGTTGTTTAACTCAAAAGAAATTTTATTAAGTTCCCCGATTTCCAACTTCTAGTCTTTTACGTTTACTCTCTTATCACACATTCCCTTGATTCTCTTGAGTACTTGTAACAAATACCAGAAAACACAAAACAAAGAAACACGGCTGAGACAAAAATCGCCCAGTACGGAGGAAACAATAGCAATAACAATAGATGATGAAGAACAATACGATACAATGAACAATCAAATGAGAAACCAATAAAGTACGTGAGCTAGTAACAGTAACAATACGTTGAACGATCAGTTATGAATCAGTATAATAACAATATATCTATGGAAATACCCATGTGAGCCAGTAACAATAACAGTAACAGTGCAGTATGTACATTAGATGCAGACTAATGTACCAATAATTAAGTGAGATAGGAATGTGGGCACACACACCTAACAATTTACCTAGGATCGATCCATACGCCTCTCAGTAGTCTATATATCAATAAGTGCTCTCGTCGCACAATAAAATAGAGACGCTGTGGACTAATCACTCCGCCACAGATAGAGCACGTCAAAGGTGCCTCGATTGACGCCCTATGTCCCCATAGGTGGATAAATGCTCGGATATTTAGGTCAAACAAAAAGCAATAACAATAATCAATGTCAATTCAATAGGTCTCAATAAATTTCAGTCCATGTACAATGGTCTATTAGAAACATGCGATAATGAGTACAATAAAAATATATTCTATCGCATGCATAACAATTTCACTTATCAATTTATAATAGCAATCTAACAATTTTCAAGAAATAAAGAAACGAAACTATTTAACAATGGTGACACAATACTGTAAAACAAATCAATAATTATGGCACGATTAACGACTCAAGAACAATATATTACGAAAACAAGGACATAATATGACGCTACCAGTGTAAGGCCATGGAACCCATGCACTATGAGATTGATGAAAACAATATTTATGCTATAATTTAAATACCACAGAATCCGTACCTTAACCGATAAGCCAAATAGCAAAGCAATCTAGCTTGTCCGCAATTTACCACAAGAACCTATAATCCCGTTATTTTTACATATTAGACTTATATATTTATATTAAAATCTAATACACTTTATTTATAAACGCTTTAACATACGTAAAAGATTTAATCTATTCATTACCAGTATCTCGGTTTGCATATTCCTAGTGAAATATACTAGTTCAAGCATACTAACTCAAATAAAAATATAAAATGTTATGATTTTATATACCTTTCATGATTCAGTATGTAAGTTTATATGTTCAATATAATATATTCAAAAATTTAAGTAGTTATGATGTCATAACTAGGAACGTGAAAAACTATTAATTATTATGCTATGATGCTATATTCAACAAATTATATATATATATAGGAGAAGTATAGTTTGAAAACCTATAATGCTCGTTAATTTCAGTTTCAAGAGTTAAAGCTTGTAAAGTATGTATTATTCTCGGGATTTAACCGACGTTTCTCGGGAGCCTTTACGTCATCTCGGTACGTTAAATTATCCAACATTTCCTTCCAAGTTACCATATCTCTTAAACTTTAAGGGCTAATGTGTAACATTCATTTTATATCATAAAATAATGAAATACCCTAACCCTAAACCCATTTGCAGCCGATCGGACCTGAACCCCACCCCCTTGGCGACTTTCTTCTGTGCAGCCGTGTTTCAACCGTTATGGGCATGGAGGAGTCACTGGTTGGTAAAGGTTCGGATAAGGGAAGGAAGAGTAAGGAGGTGCAGGTCGAAGAGGAAGAGGAAGTGTATGTGCCGAGTGGGGATGAAGATGAGGTGCGGACTATTAGTGTATCTACTCGGGGTTGCTCGTATGGTGACTTTAAGAAGTGTGACCCCCCTTCTTTCGATGGTACTAAAGATGCATTGGTAGCACATCAGTGGGTGAGAGAGATGGAGGCCGTTCTGAGGGTTAGTAAGTGCAAGGGTGATGACATGGTGACTTATGCTACTGCCTTGTTTCGTTCCGAGGCACTATGTTGGTGGGATAACTTGGCGCAAGCGATGGGTGATCGTTCGATTAGGAGGATGACGTGGGATGAGTTGAAGAAATTGGTTCTCGATCAGTTTTGTCCTCCGCATGAATTGGATAAGATAGAACAGGAATTCTTGACCTGGGAGGCTGGTACTATGTCGCATCGGGAGTACACCACCAAGTTTAACAAGATGGCTCGTTTATGTCCCGATTTGGTTACTCCCGAAGCCAAGAGGATTAAGAAGTACGTGAAGGGGCTTCCGGTGGATATTCGTAAGGGTGTGTTGACTACCGACATGAACTCTTTTCACTCGGTGGTTACTCTAGCAGGTACGTTGTATGATCAGAGGGAGAAGTTACCGCCGACCGAGACTAGAAAGGCATGGAACTCAAATTCGTACGGTAAGCGGCCCGGGGGAAGCAATTTTAATTCGTCTGAGAAAAGGGTAAAGACTGAGACTTCTGAGTTTAAAAGGGATGCGGCGTTCGATAATTGCAAGAAGTGCAAGAAACCGCACAAGGGGGAATGTAAGAGTGGGTCTAGCACCTGTTTTCGTTGTGATAAGGTAGGACACCACCATTTCGAGTGCCCGACATTGACATGTTTCTGCTGTAAGGGTTCGAGTCACTTGTCATCAAATTGTCCTTCCAGTAAGGCGGGAGGGTCCGGTCAGGGGACTTCCTCGAGGGGGAAGATGGATGAGAAGCCGAAGGCCAGAGCGAGGGCCTTCAACATCTCCAAGAAGGAAGCGAAGGAGGATGTGGATGTCGTTTAAGGTACTTTTCCTTATTTAGCTTTCATTCCACCTTTATAATTCCTTATTCCTTTGAAATAGTATGTGATGTTCGTGTAGCTAAGCAGTAGTATAATATCCTCCCAGGTACTTTTCTACTTGATGAGTTACAGGCATCAGTTTTATTCGATTCGGGCGCTAGTAGAAGTTTTGTGTCTACCGCTTTCTGTTCCTCGTTGAATAAATCGCCCGAGCGCGTAGTCGATGTGTTTGAGGTTGAGGTTACCGTAGGAAAATCCGTGTCCGTGTCTAGGGCTATTCAGGGTTGTTCCATCGAGTTGTCTGGGTATAGATTTTCGGTGTGGTTGTATTTGAAGCCGCTTAGTTGTTTCGATGTAGTGCTCGGGATGGATTGGCTCGTGAGTTTTGATGCTCAAATCATTTGTGGTCAGAAACTTGTTCATCTGTGGGCCCCGGATGGGACCCAAATCACTTATTCGGTGATCGGAGTGGTGCGACGCCACATATCATATCTATGCTTAAAGCGGAGAGATTGATGCAGCGGGGTTGCGGGGCGTATCTGGCGTATGCTATAAATATGAAAACCGAGGTGGCTACCGTCGGTGATGTTCCTATTGTTCGGGATTTCCCGAATGTATTTCCTGATGATTTGTCAGACGTGCCGCCGGACCGCGAGGTCGAGTTTCAGATAGACCTTGTGCCGGACGCAAAACCCGTTGCTCGAGCTCCTTACCTTCTAGCACCGAATGAAATGAAAGAACTTATGGCCCAGTTGGAAGACTTGCTCGATAAGGGCTTCATTCGACCGAGCATCTCACCGTGGGGTGCCCCGGTCCTGTTCGTTAAGAAGAAGGACGGTAGCATGCGAATGTGCATTGACTACCATGAATTGAATAAGCTCCCTGTCAAAAATCGGTACCCTCTTCCGAGAATCGACGACTTATTTGATCAGCTCCAAGGAGCTAGTTAGTTCTCGAAGATCGACCTTAGGTCCAGGTATCATCAGTTGAAAATTCGGGAGGATGATATTCCTAAGACCGCCTTCCGCACCCGTTATGGACATTATGAGTTCCTCGTGATGCTTTCGGTTTGACCAACGCACCGGCTACGTTCATAGATCTTATGAACCGGGTGTGTAGACAGATGCTCGATCGCTCTGTTATTGTATTCATCGATGACATTCTAGTATATTCCAAAAGTGCATCCGATCACGCCGGTCATCTCACGGAAGTTTTAGAAGCTCTGCGAAAGAACAAGTTGTATGCGAAGTTTTCTAGGTGCTCTTTTTGGTTACGCGAGGTTCAGTTCTTAGATCATGTAATTAACCTGAGTGGTATTTTGGTTGACCCTGCAAAGGTGGAAGCCGTGAACGAATAGGAATCTCCTAAGTCTCCATCCGAAATTCGTAGTTTTCTGGACTTGGCAGGTTATTACTCCCGTTTCATTCCCGATTTTTCGAAAATCTCTTCGTCATTGACCAAGTTGACTAAGAAGAGCGTTAACTTTTTTTTGGGGTACTGAGCAGGAGGAGGCGTTTCTCGAGTTGAAGAACAGGTTGACGCATGCCCCGATTTTAGCTTTACCTGATGGCACCGATGATTTGGTAGTGTATTCTGATGCATCTTATCAGGGGCTTGGGTGTATTTTAATGCAGCGAGGTCAAGTGATCGCTTATGCCTCACGGCAGTTGAAGCCTCATGAGGCGAATTATCCTACTCACGACTTGGAGCTGGCGGCGGTTGTGTTTGCGCTTATGTTGTGGAGGCATTATTTGTACGGGGTTCCTTGCGTTATCTATACGGATCATAAGAGTTTAAAGTATTTCTTCGAGCAAAAGGAACTAAATATGCGACAGCGTCGATGGTTGGAGTTGATTAAGGATTATGACCTGGAAATTATGTACCATCTCGGTAAGGCTAACGTGGTAGCCGACGCGTTGAGCCGGAAGGAGAGACCAAAACCTATCCGCGTGAAATCTTACCAGCTCATTCTTAAACCCGACATTTTGAAACAAATAGCCAACGTCCAGAATGAAGTGTTGCAGGTGGAATGGATTATGTCAGAACGTATTTGGGGTCAGGAAAAGTTGTTGGAAGACGTCGGCGATGGGGTAAAGTATAAGGATGGACGTTTATGGGTACCGAGGTATGGGGGATTCAGGGGTAAAATTTTAGATGAAGCGCACAAGTCGCGCTATTCCATTCATCCGGGCGCGACCAAGATGTACCAAGACCTGAAGAAGAATTATTGGTGGCCTGTGATGAAGTTTGAGGTGGCTCAGTATGTGAGTATGTGTTTGACGTGTCTACAAGTTAAGGCCGAGCATCAGAAGCCGTTTGGGAAACTTCAGCCGTTGGAAATACCTGAGTGGAAATGGGAACATCTTACGATGGATTTTGTGACTAAACTGCGTCGTACCCTTAGGGGTAATTATGACACCATTTGGGTAATCGTGGATAGACTGACCAAGAGCACTCATTTCTTGCCGATTCGAGAGACTTTTAATTCTGAACAGCTGGCCAATGTGTTTATTCGTGAGATCGTTTCTAGGCACGGGGTGCCGGTGTCTATTGTTTCGGATAGGGATACGCGTTTTACCTCCAGGTTTTGGAAAAAGTTTCACGAGGAGATGGGTACCAAACTCCTCACCAGTACTGCCTATCACCTGCAGACGGATGGTCAATCCGAGAGGACCATTCAGACTCTTGAGGATATGTTGCGGGCCTGTGTAATCGATTTTGGTGGTAGTTGGGATCGTCACTTACCGTTGGTAGAGTTCTCGTATAACAATAGTTATCACGCCACGATTGAGATGCCACCGTTTGAGATGTTGTATGGTAGGAAGTGTAGGACTCCAGTCTGTTGGGCTTCCATTGGTCATAAACAGTTGGGTAGTTTGGAGGTGGTTGAGGCTACGACTGAGAAACTCGATAAGATTAAGGCTTTTATGAAGGCCGCTCAGGATCGCCAAAAGTCCTATGCAGACAAAAGGCGAAGACCTATTGTGTTTGAGGCTGGGGATCGGGTTATGTTGAAGGTTTCTCCTTGGAAGGGTATTATTCGTTTTCGTAAGAGGGGGAAGCTTAGTCCGAGGTTCATAGGTCCGTTCCGTATTTTGTCCCGTGTTGGTGAGGTAGCGTATAGACTGGAGCTGCCCGATGAGCTCGCGGGGATTCATCCTACGTTCCACGTGTCCCATCTGAGGAAATGTTTAGCCGATGAGGAGGCCCATGTACCTCTTGATGATATTGAGTTGGATAGTAAGCTGAACTATGTTGAGGAACCTATTGCTATACTTGACCGTCAGGAAAGGCGTTTGAGGAATAAGGTGGTTAGACAGGTGAAGGTGCAGTGGGGGCACCGTAAGGGTTCCGAGGCTACATGGGAGTCCGAGGACGAGATGATGAAACTCTATCCGCAGTTGTTCCTGTCGCGTCGGGATTCGGGGACGAATCCCGTTGTAAAGGGGGTGGACTTGTAACGCCCGTTAATTTCGGTTCCAAGAGTTAAAGCTTGTAAAGTATGTATTATTCTCGGGATTTAACCGACGTTTCTCGGGAGCCTTTACGTTATCTCGGTACGTTAAATTATCCAACCTTTCCTTCCAAGTTACCATATCCCTTAAACTTTGAGGGCTAATGTGTAACATTTATTTTATATCATAAAATAATGAAATACCCTAACCCTAAACCCATTTGCAGTCGATCGGACCTGAACCCCCCCCCCCTGGCGATTTTCTTCTATGCAGCCGTGTTTCAACCGTAAAAACTTTAATTCAAGGTCGGTCTTTCCCCATGCTTTTACACCTTAATTGACCTTTATATTGCGCGTATTGATCGTTAAACGACTTGTTTTAGGTTAACCGGGTGGCTGTCCAATTGAGTTTTTCCGGGGCTGTTTTGAGTGAGGTTTTCGTACCAAAATCCTCCTAGGTATGTGTGGTACATCATACTTAAAAACCATATTCATTGAAGGTGTTTGGGTCGGTCAATCGATTTTAGTTCGAAAACTAGGGTTTATCGGGTGTAGAATCGTCAATTGTTGAGTTTGATGCGTTAATCGATTGAATGACCAACCGAATCAGTTTGCTTAGCCTAAGGGGGTTTAAGGGCTGTGGGAAAATTATTTCTTTGGTACTCGGGGCTGATTAGGTTGGTGATTAGTCAATCGAGTCGGTTGTGCGCGAATTGTCGTTTAAACATTAAAGTGAGTGTTGTAAAAAGGAACCGTCAACCCTATCAACTCGGGTGACATAATTATGATGTATGAAAAGGTTAAGATGGGAATTTGGTCCATTTGGGGCTGATTTGTTTGACAAATGGTTTTAAGATTTATTATGCGCGTATTCGACTCGATTTTCATACCGACGGGTGAGTTGTGCATCATGGTTAGCCCCAACCTTGATCGTAGAGTGGATTTGGTTAATTGAAAGGTTTTAGGGGCTGAGGTAAAATAAAAGAGTATGGGTTGGGTCTCGGGCCAAGTTGTTGGGCCTGAGCGGCCCGTTAGGCAAGTGTGTTCTTACGGTCTAGTTTAGTAACGCGTTGTGTACAATTTACAGGCCCTTACTTGTGAGTGTGCACTTAGAGATTTCCTAGCTCGTTGCTGGTGTTTGGTTGATCTCAGGTGAGTTCATGATGCCCCTTTTCACTCTTTTCAAGTTTTGGGCTAGCATGCACACCTAAGTTTTTTTTCTTACTTGATGAAATGTTTTAAACGATTTTATATAGGCTTGCTAGTATATGGTAGGCCTTGGGATGTTAAAAAAATAGATATATATATATACACATATATACATTATTGTTTGGCCTATATTTGGCGGAGTTGTAGTCGTTTCGACTACGGATGTTGCGTATGCCTACTTTGTGTTTGCATGCGTTGATGTTACGTGTTTGGGTTGTACGTTTGCTCGACCCTGATGTTATACGTGGATATATATATATATATATATATATATATATTGTTATATATATAGGGATGTACTTGAAAGGATGTTATATATATATATATATATATATATATATATATATATATCTTTTGTATATGTATGTATGAGAATGTTTAGTCTTCAGTAATGATGACTTAATGGATGCACTCTTTTTACTTTAAAAAAAAACTTTTGGTATGTCTATCATATTTGTTGTTATCGATATTATTTACTTAAAACTTGAACTCACTCAGCTCAAGCTGACTTTGTGTGCATGTTAGTGTGAGTTTCAGGTTAGGAAGAGGATGCGTTATCGCTTAGACGTGCACGAAGCTACTTGGTCGGTGAAGGGCATACGTGAATGGAAGAATGTACTTTGAACAATTTTATTTTAAATAGTTTCATGAATTATGTTTTAAAGTTGGTTTTGGGCAAAATTCCCGGGTTTTAGGGAACTTACGTCACTATTTATGTTTTCCGCTGAATTTACACTCTGAGATGTTTGTTTTAATGGAAGAAACCGTTTTCAAGTTTAATTACTCTAATAATATTTTGTATGAATACCAACTGTGGCGCTCCCGGGGTTCGGGGCCTTACAAAACCCGTGAAAACCCTATGTAACATCGTTTTTTTTTGTTACATGTAATATATGTTGTTACATTTAATACAAAACATCGAAAATATAAAAAAATGTTTTGCTATTTTTTTACATTTTTTTAGTAATTTTTATATATGTTTTCAGGAGAGAGAAAATATAAATAAACTTTTACATTTTTTATTAACTTTAATTGTAATCCAAAAGATTTAATTTATATTTAAAAAGATGTGGTTGGGAATGTGTTGTTAGAATTTTCACAACTTAATTGTGTTTTTATTCTAACCTAACCTCTCTCTCAATATATATATATATATTATGGTGACAGTACACATGTAATATAAGTTTAAACCACATCTATATATGTGGCCGTGGTGAACTCTTACTAGTTGGAAAGCAAAAGTATTAATTTAAAACACTTTATGTAAGAACTCATCTTCTCCATCTTAGTAACATGTTTTTTTTCCCAAAAAAAAATCATGGTTACTCCTAGAATCTAAACCAAACGTAGTACTACCTTTAACCTAGATGAACGGCTGGTTTTGGACTTGCAACGAGCGGCACCAGTGCTTTCCGGTGGTGGCGGTCCTTAACGCAACCGAGCAGGGAGTTAACAGAAGACGAATATATACGCTTGCGATTCCGGTAAGTAGAGAAGCGTCGAGGGAGGTGGTGGTTATCTCCGGCAACCGAGAGTGGTGGTGGCGGCTTCCAGCAACAGCGGCGCCGGTTCAATCGTAGAAGGGGCGGCGACGATGGTGAATACGATAGGGATAGCTATCGTATTACATACATAATTAAATAAAAGGGCACCGTACTTCTTATGCTCTTATCAAGGACAATTATATGTAGGATGTACCAGCGAAGAGTGCACCATGCTCTTATCACACTGCATTTGTCCTGTTTCCCAAAATCATTCCAAGTTCCGAGTTATTGCACACAACCGTACTTATTATGTTTTTCATGCAAGGACTTTGATAATAACGTGTCGCCCCATAACTACCTTCATCGTCGGATGGTCCATATAATCCGTACCATTATGTGGGTTTAAGATATAAAAAATAAATAAAATAAATTCTTATATGAAACATGGAAATCAAGAACAACGAACTATAAGGATCGAAATTAACAAAATATATAAACAAACCCTTGAGGTCAAGGAAAACGCGAAAATATTAGGTCAAAATGAAACCATTGAATTTTAAACAAAATAAACGACGTTATTGAAGTTTAAAACGAAATAAGCGGGATTCTAGAGTAACCCAAATAGTTAAAATAATGAATGAAAACATCAAAATCATAAACATCACAATAATTAGACGAAACATTGCAGTCAAGACTAACAGGGTAAATAAAGGTAACATTGAGCTAACAAAATATAAACATGTAAGTAGATAAATCGTTGGATTCAAGAATGAAATAGATTGACGAAACTTTGATGTCAAAATATCAAAATATATTAAGTTCTTGGAGTCAAGAATAGCACGTTAAAAAAATGAAAGTTTCAAATAAAATAAAATATCATTGTGAATAAAGGCAACATTGAGATTAGTAATAACAAAGTAAGTAATTGAAACTTCGAGATCAAAGTAAAACATTGGCCTCAAATTAAAGAAATATTGAGATCAAGAATAACAAGATTAGTCGATGAAACATTGAGTGGAAAGAAAATCAAATAAATAACCAAAGCAATTCATATAAAAATAATTATAAACTCAACATGTACATGTGACTTCTATTAGATAGCTATAAGCATAGCTTAGGTTTTAAGTAAACGAATATGTTCAAAAGTAACCGGTCATAGATAATTAATGTAGGATCATAGATAATCAATGTAGGAACACGGGTTCTATTAGATAACTATGTGCACAACCATGTTCATAGTCCCAATTTCCACTAAACGATTATGTTCATAGGAAATCGGTCACAAACTGCGAGATTGAGATAATAAAAGTAAACCGATTCAATAATGCATCCATGTACTATAAATGATGCATGTATTTGTGTGTTTCGTGCTTGAGAGTAAATACCAAAGAAAATGGCTTAAAAATCAATACATAACCAATTTTAAATAAGTTTCATAAACAACTTTCGAAAGAATTAGATACTGTAACAACTCATATTTTTCGTATTTGTTTACTTGATTCGGGAATGTAATTCGGATCTTTCGTATCAATAAGATCATGAATTTAATTGTAATTAATTGATTTTAATTTAGTTTATAATTTTATAACTTTCATTTATGCCACATAGCCCTTAGAAACTCTTAAAATCGCTTAAAATGGCTTAAAAATGCATTTTTGGAACTACAGAGACTAAAACAGCCAAAAATAAAAATATGGTAAAAGACCCCCCTTCGCGCGGCATGAACGAGGAGCCTCTAATCCTACGCACGGCGCGAAGAACGCTCAGTTCAGCCAATTTTGTTTCCGATTCTCGTTTAATGCTAAATCTTTTCCTAAACAACCCTAAATTATGAAAATTAAGCTACAAGTTAACTAATATGATATTATGAGGTGTCTAGATTCATTCCTTGTGTTTCCATCAAGATTTTGGACATCATTAGACCCGGTTTTATCATCAATATATTATTCGGTTTCCTTAACGAGTCGATTTCTTGTTTTACAAGTTGAACCACTGGTTAGTTAAACAAACCACACCTCCAAACCCTAGAATGTTACTGAAATATTAACTCTCAGCAGTCATTTTCACCATACACACGGTTTCACCTTCATTTTTGCTATTTTACTCAAGATTGTTAGTATTCGTGTTGACTTTCAAGCATTCTCAACCATTGACTCCGCTTGCTCACCGATTCAAGCATTATTCAGGTAAGTTGTCTTTTGTAAGGTTGTTCCACATTACTTTATAGTCAATAACCCTCAATCAATTTCTGTGATTGAATGGAATTGACGGGTCAATTTGACTCCGACCCGTTTAAGGGCATATTGGTCAATAACTTTGACCAATCGATTTCTATCACTTCTGGTCAGAACCGACTTTTAGTTCAGAAGACTTTATTTTTATCTCGAGATTTAAGGCTACTAACCAAAACCCGACTTCTGGGTCGCTGTTCGGATTCTTGTCAGTACCAGCTCACTTAAACGTTAATTATCTCATAACCAGATTTCTAGACATCCGTTTGGATCGATTCCAGTGGCTATGTTCTTGGTTTTAATCACAGTTTATTATCTATAAGTTTAATGTATATGGGACAAGTTTTAGCACTTTTATTTTTAAGGCATTCATTCACATACATATACCCAAAACTTCCAACACTTTGTAGGCGTTCGTTAACTTTAACTGAACAGAAGATCAATCATGAGAAAGTAAACGAACGGGGTTTCCTTGTTCTTGTTTGTTCGCTAAAAAATGAGCATGTTCGTGTTTGTTTATGCTTGATCATTTTACAGAATTACAGTATAAATGAACGGTTCGGTTCACGCACGTAAAGAAGCAAACATAACTGAACATAGATGAATGAATATAATTGATCTAAGTTCGTTAAAAGTAACATGAAGAACAATGTGTTAAATCTAAAAAGTTATTAAAACTAGACTAAGTTGTAATGGGCCAAAATTTTCCTGAAAATGTTAACGAATGTAAGCAAACGAGCTCAAACAAACAATACTAACAAACATAAACGAATTTAACCGAATGAACGTAAACCTTCACGAACAAACAAGACATGTGCTCAAGTTCATTCATTTAAGTAAACCAACATATTTTCTTTTGCTTATTGTCATTTGTTTATTAAATAAATGAAAACGAATTTAAATGAACGAACATAAACAAACTTTCACAAACATAAATGAACAAATGAGACATGGATTCATGTTCTTTTGTTTAACTAAATGAACACATTGTTTTTGTATATGTTCGTTCCTTTATTAAGGAAACGAACATAAATAAACTTCTTCCTGAATGTCCGGTTCATTTATAGGCCTAATGCGGGTTCTTAACTCTTTGCTCTTTTTTCTGTACTAAAAAAATGTTTTAATTTTATTTTAGGCGCTGCTGTTGGGTTCAGATTGGATAGTCTCCTTAAACTTACAGATACCCGTGCAAGAAACACGAGAATGACACTCATGCATTATCTTTGTAAGGTATTTTAAATCTTCAAACTTTTATAAACTTATTAACTAAATCTTGTTTATATAGGTTAAAATATGGTTTTCAAGATAGCGATGAACAATAAAATTAAGAACTTGTGAAATTTTGTACATGTTTTCACTTTTGTTCATGCTAGCTCTGGTGGATCCTTTAGGTGCTTCCTGATAAACTACCCGAACTTCTTGATTTCTCCAAGGATCTTAGCAGCTTGAAACCTGCATCAAAGGTGATCCTTTTTGGAGTTTAAATATTGAAATAGGGACGTGATTTGTAGGCTTGTAATCAAACCAAACGAACACGAGCAGATCGTGTTTGTTCGTTTAACTTTAACCAAACAAATGCCGAACATGAAAAATTAAACGAACAAGATTTCTTGTTTATGCTTGTTTATGTTTATTCGTTAACAACTTGTTTGGCTAAACGTAAACATTCTATATTTTTGTTGTCAGGCATTGAAGGAATTTCTTTGTTCAGCAGAAGGTGAAGCAAGGGCTTTGGCCTCACTGTACTCTTCGGTGGTATGTGTCACATTTTTTTCTTAATTTTACTCTCTTATTTATCAGTAATGACTTGTACATTTTATTGTTTATTGGGTAAAAATGTTGATTCTTTAATTCTCTACTTTGGAGAGGATCCTGCCCGTTGCCCATATAAACATGTTAATTTTTAACATCGTTTTATTTACTTCCAAATTACCTTTTTAGTTTTTACTTTCTTGAGCCATACACAAGTATGGGTGTGATTTTTTGGTGAAACCCGTGAACACATTTAGCCAAACAAATTGTGTTTGTGGTTCATAGCTTGACCCATTTAACTCATTTATTTATTAATGTTTTTAAAGGGTGTTTTATGTAATAACTCAAACTATTTTGGTAACTTTTATGCCAAAATTTAGAAGTTGAAAAATATATTATCAAGATTTAAACATAATAATCCAGAAGTTATATGCATATTTTAGAATTTTAAAGTATTAGTATGCATATAAAGGTTAAATAAAATCTTCTTTTTGGGTTAAAGATGTCGTGTTTGTGTCAGCCCGTAAATACACGTGTAGTGTTCGGATTTATGTGTGTGATCCGTCAACCCATTTAATCGCTTTACCACACTAACTGAAAAAAAGAGTACTTTGTAACCGCTGATTTTGAGGCAAAGGAGATTTGTTCATATGCCGGGTGTAATGATGATAATGGGCACATATGCCATTTTAACTTGCAACTTTAATTCATAGTAAGATCAAGAAGATACTACAATTTCATAATAAATATTCGATGATTATTAGAGAATCTGTGAGTTTATTTATGTTATAGCCTTAATTTTTAGTATTCATTTGTTGTATTATGAGTTCATTTATGTTATAGCTTTGATACCATGTGTAAAATATATTAGATGATTATTAGAGAATTTATGAGTTCATTTATGGTATCAGCCAACAATTTGGTTGAACTTCCCCTATTCCTTTTACTATCCATCGGTTCCTTTCCCTTTTCTAATATCCTTATTTTTATATACAGGATCGCCAGACCAAACAAGTTCTAGCCCAAGGATGCCGTGAAGACGGTATCTATGTTCTTCACACCAAGCATGAAGCTTTGGTAGCATCTTCCTCTCGTCCTAAAGCCTCTTTTGAAATTTGGCACTCAAGATTGGGGCATGTCCCATTTGATATTATTGTTTTGTTACAAGAACTTGGACACTTATCTTTATCGTCTATTTTGCCTAAACCGGGCCTCCATGTCAATTAGCAAAGGCTAAAAGAAAACAATTTACTATTAATAATAAACGGGCTACTCAACCTTTGGATCTTATATATTGTGACTTATGGGGACCGTCACCGGTCAAATCGGTTGAAGATTATTTATATTATGTATCTTTTATTGATGATTTTTCACGATTTTCGTGGGTTTACCCTCTTCACAATAAATCTGAGTTTTTTGGCATCCTATCTATTTCCGTGCCCTTTGTTCAAACTCAATTCTCCAAGAAAATAAAAGTTTTTCAAAGTGATGGAGAAACCGAATTTTTAAACCATCGGGTTCAAAAGATCTTTAAACAAAATGGAACCCTACACCGTGTGTCGTGTCCTTACACGACACAACAAAATGGTCGGGCGGAACGGAAACACCGATATATTGTTGAAACTGGTTTAGCTATGTTATTTAATGCTAAACTACCACCCACTTATTGTGTCGATGCCTTCTCGTTTGCCGTCTTCGTTATAAACCGTCTTCCCACACCGCTTCTTAATGGTAAATCTCCATTTGAATTGTTATTTAACAAACCACCCGCATACACATCTTTTTGGGCATTTGGATGTCGGGTGTACCCACTTTTACGTGATTATGCTCTAAACAAACTTGCACCTCGGAGTCTACCGTGCATTTTCATTGGTTATAGTTCCAAATATAAAGGCTACAAGTGTCTTGATCAACCACCTCTCGTGTGTATATCACTCGCCATGCTCGGTTTGATGAAACTATATTTCCATTTGTTGGTACACATACTGCAACACCTATTTCTCCCCTTGATACTACATCATTTTTAGACCATAACCATGCTGTGCACATAAGTGAAACACCTACTGTTTCCACCTTTAATTCTAATAACCCCTCAAATATTGCCAACCCAAGTCACAACACATGTTCTCACGGCCCAATAAATAATAGCAACCCATCTCCTTTCACTTCAGGCAAAATGATTTCATCTTCACCATGCCCCATATGCATGGATTTTTTCCCCATGCAATCCAATTCTCAGCCCACCATCCATAGTGAAACACAAGCTACATCAGTTCCAAACACTACTAATCACACATCAACTACTCACACCTCGCCTCTTTCCCTAGCCTCACCAATACACCCACCATCCCTCGACACCTCTCAAACACCACTGCCACCTCCAGTCGTCACCTCTCCAACACCTCCGCCACCCTCCATGTCAACTCACCCAATGACAACTCGTGCTAAATCGGGCGTATTCAAACCACGTCATCGCGCCGACTTTTCACATGCACTAAACCTTCCGCTCCATCATGCCCTTTTCGCCTCATCTAATCCTAAATCTTTCAAAACTGCCTCTCGCGATGAGAAATGGGTGCTTGCGATGCAACGTGAAATCGATGCTCTTCATCAAAATAACACATGGACTCTTGTTCCTTGCCCTTCTAATCGCAACATTGTTGGTTCTAAATGGCTTTTTGGTACAAAATTTCATTCTGATGGCACTATTGAACGTCACAAAGGACGTCTTGTGGCTCAAGGTTTTAGTCAGACACCGGGTCTTGATTACTTCCACACATGTAGTCCTGTTGTTAAAGCTGCAACCGTTCGTACAGTTCTTTCCTTAGTTGTCATCAACCAATGGAAATTACATCAGTTAGACGTCAATAATGCCTTCCTTCATGGACATCTCACTGAAAAGTGTATACATGGAACAACCGCCACGGTTTGTTGGCTCCAACTATCCTTCTCATGTATGCAAATTAAATAAAGCCTTATATGGGCTCAAACAAGCTCCTCGAGCTTGGTTTCATCACCTTAGCACCTTCCTTATTAACAATGGATTTACATGTAGTCGTGCCGAGCCATCTTTGTTTGTCTTCAAATGAAATTTCTGTCTTATGTATCCCTTATATGTTGATGATTTGATCTTAACTGGCAATCAGCCTCATACTCTCACATCATTTATCGCCCGTCTAAATCAAGAATTTTCCATCAAAGATCTGGGGGAGCTCAACTACTTTCTTGGGCTTGAAATTACTTATACTTCAAATGAAATCTTTTTAAACCAATCCAAGTACACGACTGACATACTTACATGTGCTAAGATGTTGGATGCCAAACCGGCACTTTTAAGCACTAATGATTCTTTTATGTCTGCAGGTACTTTATATTCAGATCCCACTCATTATCGTTTGAGTGTGGGGACTCTTCAGTATCTCACGATTACTCGTCCTGACATATCCTATATATGCTGTTAATCAAGTTAGTCGGTTTTTGCATGCCCCGACAGTTACGGACTATGAAGCTGTCAAACGGATTCTCAGATATATCAAGGGCACTCTTGCCTTTGGTCTTCACTACTGTAAGTCCTCTCATAATTCTTTACTGAGTTACTCTGATGCAGATTAGGCTCGTTTCTTGGAAACATGTCGATCCACTTATGGTTACTCTATTGTTTTGGGGGGGGGGGGGAATCTTATTTCATGGAGTGCTAAGAAACAACTTACTATTGCTCGTTCCAGTTGTGAATCTGAATATCGAGCTATGGCAATACTGCTGCTGAGATTGTATGGCTCACTCATCTTCTTCATGAACTTCATGCCTTACCGCCTGATCGCCCGACTATTTTATGTGACAACCAAAGTGTTTTATTTCTCACTCAAAATCCTGTCTCTCACAAGCAAGCCAAGCACATTGATTTGGATTATCACTTTATTCGTGAACTTGTTGCTTCTGGTAAGTTGTATGCCAAGTTTGTTCCAACCAAGCTTCAGGTGGCAGATATATTTACAAAACGCCTTCCTCGTCCTCAATTTTACTACTTTCGTCGGATGCTTCGCTTAGGTCCTCCACCGTCTCGCTTGAGGGGGGATATTAGATTATTATTAGAGAATTTATGAGTTCATTTTTGTATAGCCTTTTAGTATTCATTTATTGTATTATTTAAGTTGTAATCTTCTTTTTGTATTCAATCAAATTCAATATTTCACACAATACATCCTTAGAGATTATTGCCAATAATTTCATTGGATGGTTGAATTACTATGTTTTATAAATAAATGATTTAGGAGGTCTTTTATGCATTATAGATACATTTTGATATACATTTGAGAGACGTTGAATAAATATTCAATAACGAAGCAGTTTTAGACAGAGAATTGCGAGAACCGCGTAATCACTGTACCTATTGCTTTAAGTATGATACATAAGGTAGGTATATAACTGCATAACCACTTCCTTTCTCGCTCACTATATCTTACAATCACTACTTACAAGTGCTTATTTGGTTCTCTACTTATAGTTAGTTTCGTACTGAATGTGGCCCTGTATATATGTGTATATATAAAGGGGCATTCATTTAAGAACCAGTAGTATGTTAAGAACCACAGGAACCTTATAATGCATTTGTACATATTTCTTTGAATGTGTTACACAAGACGGTTATATAGCCGTCTCTGTTTTCTCTCCTACCACTTATGATTAATTTTTATGCATTATGCACAAGTGCTATACACAGATAAATTCATGTTTTTAGTTATTCGTTTGCAATTACATCATAATATTTCAGTATACTTCCTAAATATTCAACAAAAAAATTATTCACAGTTGATAAATAAAATGGTTTTTATTTGAACCCATCTTTATATATGTTGGGTATGCTTGGCAATGAGTTTTTAGGAGTTTTTAGGGGCTTCAAGCTTCAAACTTAAAAAAAACGCTCATACTCAATTAAAAGTCTTGTTTGGTTGAAGGAGCTGAAGCTTTTAGGTCAAGAGAAAAAGCTTAAAGCTTGAAGTTCCTGCTAGTAGCGTTTAGAAAAAGATACAAGTTTTTAGTATTTTAATTAATTAAATAACCTTCCAAAATAAGTACATTTAATATTATTTTTTTAGTTATGTCTATTTTGGTCATTTTATTCATTTTATTAAAAGCTCCAGCTACTCTGCCAAACATATATCTAAAAAGTTACAGCTACCAGCTACCAACTTCAAGCCACCAGCCAACAGCTTCCAGCTACAGCTACCAGTTAGTTTTGCCAAACATACCCGTAGTTGTACTTTTAACCAACAAAACGTAGCCTGAATCAACCATTCATAGGTTAAACGCGCTAAAGTCCCTATTTTCTAATATAATATAATATGTGCATGACATTGTATATTATCATTTCCTTTTCAGTTGTTGCAACTCTAAAGAACTTTGTGAGAATGTTCAATCAAGCACATGATGAAAACTGCAAGCAACTCGAGGCCGAGAAGAAGAAAGCAGAGAAAGAGAAGGAATCTTCAAACGAAGTGTCAAAACCAACCGATTCCAATACTGAGTCGGAAAATACGAAAAACCCTCTTACAAAACCCGTAAAATAAATTTTAACCTCATTTAACTTTTATCCGTGGGACAAAAAAAGGCACCGGTGTATCAATCATTTAAAGTTGTATACCACTGTTTCTGCTACTGCTGCTGCTGCAACTCTATGGCCATCGCGTTTCCATCAAAGGTTAGCCTCTTAACCTATAGTCGTGTTCGGGTTGTACTAAAAGTGAACGGGGTTAACGTGTAAAAATCAGAATAAATGGTTAAAAGTATATATTTTGTGAGTTCTACCCGCCAACGCTTTTGCATCCCGTATCATTTGCTTACAACTTCATTACAATCCGTTTATAACTCGCCAACCTGTTTACTACCCTTTTAACCAGATTAGAAATTTATCACAATTCATACATCTAGGGGTGTTAAGGGCTCGGCTTGTTTAAGTTACAAAGAGCTCGAGCTGGCTCGTGAGTAGTTTTTTCTAAAGCTCAAGCCTTGCTCAAGCCCGACTTGGTTATTATGTAATAATTAATTCACATATAATTTTAATTATTTTTTATGCATTATTTAATTTTTTTCATAGTTATAAATATAATTATATTATTTTTATATATGTTAAATAAAAGTTATATGAATAATAAACTCTTTTAGGCTTGCGAGTACCCCTAACTCGCTAAGTAAAGCTCAGGATCGGGCTTGCTTATTAAACATAGCTCGAGCTCCGGCTCGTTTATTAAACAGAGATCAAGCTCGTTTATCAAACAATAAACACAAATCAAACTCGTTTAAGCTTGGCTCGAAACTTTTCTGCAGTAAAGATGAACTGATACACGCAGTCATTTACTTTTCTGCAGTTAAATAGTCCAAATTATTTACTTTTAGTCAAGCAGTCATTTACTTTTCGTTTTTGACTTAAAACTTTTCTGCAGTAAAGATGAACCGATACACAATGGCAGTTTTGTAAATATTAGGAACCTGGATATCGAGCATGGGAGCTAATACCATATTATAACAGCATGCTCCTACGTGTTTGTTTGAACGAGAAGCACATTTCTTGCTGAAAGAGGTTCTCAATAAAGACGCGGGAATTGGAATATTTTTGTAAATAAGCGATCGACGACTATTTTCTTGTTATCATACTCCCGAAGAGTTGAACTGTGACCATTGGTAATTTATGATTAAGAAGACAGTTAATGGATTCAACAATTGTTGGTAATATCCTCATTTTGATGTTACTATCTTATGCTTTTTAAGGTACTGTACATTAAGGGGGTGTTTGTTTTTTCTTCAAACATCTTCAAGGGAGCTAATGTCTGCAGGCGCGCAGACATTACCCTTGAAGACTGTTTGTTTTTTTTTCTTAAAACAGATCTGAAGTTATCTTCTTTCATCTTAAAAGAAAAGCAAGGAAATCTTGCTTAAAACATCTTCACAAAAAAACCCTACTCTTCTCCCTTTGCAGCCACCCTCTCATCCACTGCTCCTACCACCGTCCGCCAACACCACCACCCACCGTACGCCGCCACCACCACCCCCGTACCCCGCCGCCACCGTCCACCACCATCCACCGCCACCACCACCGTCCACCACCCACCATCCATCACCACCACCGTCCACCACCCACCATCCATCACCACCACCGTCCGCCACCACCACCACCATCCATCACCGCCACCACCACCATCCATCACCCACCACCACCACCATCCATCACCGCCACCACCACCACCATCCATCACCGCCACCACCACCGTCCACCACCCACCATCCATCACCACCACCGTCCACCACCCACCATCCATCACCACCACCGTCCGCCACCACCACCACCATCCATCACCACCACCGTCCACCACCCACCATCCATCACCACCACCATCCATCACCACCACCACCATCCATCACCGCCACCACCACCATCCATCACCCACCACCACCACCATCCATCACCACCACCGTCCACCACCAACCAAAACCATCCATCACCACCACCCATTGTCCACCACCACCATCCACCGCCACTACCCACCGTCCGCCGCCACTACCACCATCCACCACCACCACCTTCCACCACCCACCAAAACCAAATCGGCATGGCAAGCAAAGACTAAAAACTAGATGTAACTTGAATAAATGACTTCTATCTTGTGAGATAAGTTTGACAGTTATGCAGACAGTATCAGCTTATAAAAACAAACAGTCTTATATTTTCAGCTTACAGATCTTCAGACCACATCTTCAGTTGCAGACATGAAAACAGATGAAATCAGCTTGCAGACAGTTTATGTCTGCAAAAACAAACAGCACCTAAGCGAAAATGTGCTGTAGGACCTCTGCAATCACAGGATCTTGCATATAATCTTGATCTTGATCATAACATCTTAAGATTTCAATCTGCTTTGTTTAACTGGAGTTTGGGATTGGGAAAAAATAACAAAAACGAAACTGCGAATGGGACACCTCGAAATAAAATAAAATAAAATGGACTAACTGGCTAAAACTGACAAATAAGGTCTAACGTCAATTGACATTTAACTAGTGATGTTTAAAAACTATAAAAACTGCCTGAAACCGTTCAAACCAAGCTAAATTGGTTGGTTTGCAGGTCTGGCTTAGAGGTAAGCCGGCCCTCAGTGACCACTGTCAAGAGGGAGCCTTAATTTCTTTACATTTAAGGATGACTGATGAGCCCATTTGTATGTATGTGTCATTTTTGTAACTATAAAGCTCATTTTCTACAATAGATTTTTATGCTCCACTGGTAATCAGACCTATAGTATATTTGGTAAGCTATAATGGCCACATTAGACAAGTGGTTAAGCAATAAGCCTACTAGTAGATAATTATCCTTGATCATCGATTTTTTTTAAATATAAGGGTCTTTTTTAAGTACTTGTATGTGGTACATGAAATTTAGCAGACGGTGGGTTAGGACTTAGGATTAAACAGGTTTAAGGATGACTGTTTGAATGTATTATACCATTACTTACCTAAAAACTATAAAAATGACTTTGCGGACCGTTTGATTTACATAACTTTAGAACAAATATTCCAACTGAATCGATAAAAGATTACCAAAAATCCCTCCCATACATCTTGTTCATCAATTGCTTGCCAAACGTTGTTCATTTTTCCAAATGTTTTGTTTGATCCCAACTGTTATTGTTGTAGTCTTTGTTGTCTCTAGTGGTTTTTTTAAGTCAAAACAGTCTTTTTTTGAATGGTTTCAGTTTCACAATAGTTTGGTCTCCTTTTTAAAAAAAATGTTTTTTACGATCGGTCCATTCATTACCTCTTAAGGGGATTGAGACTTCTGCGTTTGAAAATAACTAAAGTTTTATAGAGCCTAGTGGCTATGTAGGAATTGGTTGGCTGTGTTTTGTATGCATGTAAGCCGCATATCACCACACCAACTTATACATGGAAAACTAGATGTTTCAGGAAGATGCACACTACTAAACAAATGAGTATCACTGACGGTCAATTATTTCAATTGTCCGTCGATGAAAGTCTGCCAATAATATGAGTCTAAATAATTTAATCACCGATGATAGTCTCTTTGAGTGATAGAAAAATATTCTCTCGTTAAAAACTAAACTTCGTTTCCTGAATAAAACAAGAAATGATATAAATCCTAGAAATTCATACAAATTCTGAAAAATAAAATTAAAATTAAAAAAAAAACTACAAATAATAATAGAATAAATTATCTTGACGATGTGTCTTGCGCTTAGTTTTAGCATATGTCTCGCGACAAACTTGTATTGGGCTTGGTTATGGCTTGACTTGTCAAGTAACTAGCCAATTCAATCCCACGGGGTAATAAAAAAAATAAGGGAACCTCAACCCATCTATATACATACAGAAATTTTGATAACATAACGACTATAAAGAGAATATTTCCATTACAATTGTATAAATACAATGTCAATCCAATTATACATAAATACTTATCTTATGTTATGCACATGGTTAAGTCATAACCTAAAGCAACGTTTTTAAGCTTCAATTAAACCTATTACAAAATGGCACCATAAATCATTACAAAATATATATGCATTGCAAACACACAAAAGCACACCTATACTGTCAAAAAATTTTATACTTCTCTTAAAAAAAAAAAAAAACCGCTAGCAAAAAGTTTTATACTTCACTTGTTGTGCTTGTGATGCTAGAAGATGCGGGTCGTTAGAATTTAGCATTGGCTATTATTGTCATCCTCAATGATCATAAAACTATACCAAAGGTCAAATGATCTAACGGTAGTCTCATGGCTTTTCTTATGTGAGGTCGTTGGTTCAAGTCTTGTTCATGACAAAATGTCATGCGTGAGATAAGGTTTTACCATTGTGATCCTTTGGGCGGTGGGTTTCCCTGGAATTGATGGCAGGCCGGGTTACCAGCGCTGTCTACGATCGTGGATTCGTGGGCGCAAGTGGCCTTTTGCCAATTGGTGTATTCGGGTGGCTGGCCTTGTTGGTCATTTAATAATAATAATAATAATAATAATAATAATAATAATAATAATAATAATAATAATAATAATAATCGCATAACTATGAGTTAAGTTATTTACATCACACATGGCTTTTATTTTAAAAGTAAACTAGTTCATTCAACATGACAAATAAAACAAACGACAACATTCATTGTCGATGTCCTTTTCTTCTTTTAATATTCAATCACTTTGGTCAATATGTCACTAACTTATTTTTGCATTATTAAGTTACCCAAAGCATTACAATATCAACCATTGGTTATATGTTCTCGATCGATGTTGATTTCGACCTAACATCCGTGGATACTCATACAATCGCTCATGAGTTACGCCTCGTGTACAGAAGATACAATTGACCATTTTACCACCTACATGACAAGTTCAACTATATATGCATATTCGTTTGGTCATGTTAAAACTTAAAACGAATAAGAGTGGATTTGGGCTTCACTAGAAAAATCCCTTCGGTGCATATAATGGGTGGAGGGGTTTAGCAACCGCATGTCTAAGTTTGAAATGACATAGAGGGGTTTGCGAGGTGGAGGAGAGATTCGCGAGGTGTGTGTCCCTATTTGGGAAGGAAGCAAAGAAGAAAAAGGTTTAGGGGTGTGTAAGTTTGCCATTCAAAAAAAAAAATATAAGTAAAGATTACTCTTTTTTCAATTCAAAATAAGTATTTTCAAACATGTCGTTATCCCTTCACAATGTAATTATTTGTTCCTTAGAGGTGATTTGGTTGGATAGACGCGAGTTTAACCGTGGTTCGAACCACCTAAAGATGGCATAAGGCATTGATGTCACAAAAATTATGTGTGAGAGTTCATTAGGAAAATTAGATTTTAATAATCCAAACTATTTTGTATTGACCAATATTAATCCCAACTAACAATATAACTTGTGGCAATCCCAACTTTCAACTTTATTACTCTTAACAATCCCACATTAATTGGCCATTAACTCCGGTTGTTTTTAGTTACACAAATAGTCCCTTTAGTTTAATTTTTGATTATATATATTATATAAAATTATTATATAATACAATTGTATGGTAATAATGTTATGTCTTATTAATTTTCATTAAGTCTATCATAATGATTTGGTATATTGATTTTTTCAAATTCGAAATGTAACTATTTTTTATTTTTTTTTTAACAGGAAATGTAACTGTTAATAATTACATATTTATTTTTATTGGAAGAAGTAAATGCTTTAAAAATAAAATAAACTTAATTGTTTATCAAATAAACTTCTGCATGAAATCACCACAACAAAGGGATGCAACCACCACCTGCTGCCGCTACAACGACCACCACTAGTCGCTACCAGTTACCTGAACCATCGTACATCACCATTTTGTTCTCACCTAAACCACCGTGCACCACCATCTTCGTATTCTTTCTTTCGCGCCTGAACCACAGTGCACCACCACTAACCTGTACAAACAAACAATTCCGGCCATCAACTTCATTTTCATCGGAATTAGTGTTTACATATTTGAATCAGATCTGAACCGCCACTTTAAGGATCTATCGCCTTTCTCGCTGGTAATCGTTTGATCACCGGTGGCCGATTTCATCGGTTTAGGGTGGTACGCGTTGGTTTAGACGATAAAGAAAGTAAAAAGTAAAAGAAGATGGTGGCTCATGGTGGCTCAACTGGCTGGTGGCGATTGGTGGTGGTGGTGGCGGCCGAAAACAGAGATACAGAGAGAGATATATAATGGTTTTTTATTTGTATCAAATTTATACTATGTGTAAACCAAAGGGACTATTTGTGTAATTAAAAACAAACAAAGTTAATGGTCAGTTAGTGTGGGATTGTTATGGGTAATAAAGTTGAAAGTTGAAAGTTGATATTACCACTAGTTACATTATTAGTTGTAATTAATATTGGTCAATACCTAATAGTTCGGATTATTAAAATCCAAATTTCCAGTTCATTATTTATAGTTTCTCATCAATGACATCATAACGTATAGAATTCTTTAAATTTGATGCACAAGCATGTAAAGCTTGATTGTTAAAGTTACATATTGGCCCTTCAAAAACTTAAAATACATTCCCCTCCAATTTAAATAAACTTGCTATTTAAACTCTAAACTTTTATGATAAATTTTGAATATACCGTTATAACATGCTTATTTTATCTAAGTCTTATTCAGAATGGCATTGCGGTGATAATATTCCAAGTCATTTGAGCACGTTTGTCTATTGATATATAATGATGTTTTCAGCCAATGATTAGGTCAGATCGGATCGGGTCGATCATGTCATATTAAAGAAAATAATCAAACGAAAATTTATAAAATCAATAAAAGTACGTTTGTAAAGTATGGTTCGAGTTGAATTGAGTCGGGTCATACAAACAATATTTTTAAATCAAAATTTCATAAATTGTAATTTGTAAAGTTGAATGTTTTCAAATAGACACGTTCTCACACTCCCCTCACATTATTGTTCTTACCCATTCTTCTACTATAACTATAACTTGTTCTCTCTCTTTTAAAAATATTATAAATTCTTTATTGAAGATGTCTTATTAAGGGTGTGTTTGAGATTCCTTATTTAGGTAAAAGGACCTTTTGTAATAAGTTGAAAAGGTCTTATGGCTTTTTAATAAAGAGTTTTCAAAAAAGTGTTTGGATTAACATAAAACAATAAGTTGTTTTTTTAAAAAGTGTTTGGTTTACCTTATTGATGTAAAATGACTAAAAAGGACATTTTTGTATAAGTGAATAAGTTGGGTGTAATGAAACTTGGAAGGGTGTAATGGGTATTCTAATCCTATAAGAAGATAAGTTAGAAAACTCCAACTTCTTGAAAATTCTTATTTTGGCTTTGTTGATAAGGTGATTGGAAAAAACCTTATGTGTACCCAAACACTTTGTTAACACAAAAATGACTTATTCAACCATCATAAATCATAAGGAGATGAAAATAAGGAATCCCAAACACACCCTAAATATAAAGTCAATTAAGTCAAGCTGAGTCCCCCCCCCCCCCCCTGGTTGGCAATGGGTCCGCCCCTGCTCCTCTATCCAAAATATCTTACTATTCTAATAAATAAGTACTACTATATGCCACTTGTCAATTTCTTAGCAACTCTCACTATTTTTAACCCATTTTCAAAAAATGGTATCTCTTTCAGTTCAACCCGCCCCAATAATACTAACCGGATCCATTTTTATTATTCTTTCTTTCTTGAGTTATCAAACCCTAATTCACGCTCTAGATCCAACAGCTGTTCCTCTCTTCCATGGCCACCTACGATACTGCCATCGTCGTTCCTCTCTTCCACCTTCGTCTATGTTGAGTGTTGAATACACGTATTTTCTCCGCCGCCATCACCTTCATCTCCACCGCCGTCGCCTCCGTCCTCGCCACCGCCGTCGCCTCCGCCGTCGCCTCCGTCCTCGCCACCGCCGTCGCCTCCGTCATCGCCTCCGCCATCGCCTACATGTAAATTGATTAACCTACTGTTTTTATATTGTTTTTCGTCTATGTTGAGTGCTGACCCTCTATTTTTTTGTTGTTGCAGTCTTTCCGTCTTGTTTTCGCGTTGATACTAATGGGGTTGGTGTTCGCGATGATTCACTTGTAATGCTATCAAGGAAAAACTGGTAAGTTGTACATACTGGTAAAATACTGGATTTTGAGTTTTGACTTGAAACTAATTGTTGCAGCAAATCGACTGTGTTTGTAACCGGTTTAGGTGCACAAGATTTAGCTCCAATGAGCTTAGGTTTATCACTTTGCTACGCTCTAGATACAAGCTTAAGTTCAGCCTCGATAAGGTAACTGTTGTTTTCATTCAGTGATGATATGAATATTATGATACTTGTATGCATATTATTTTAAAAGTGCTTTAATGTTTTATTAATATGATTGTCTTTAGACTATGAGACTACTGTGAATGAGAAATGGATTTGGACGGAAATTCAAGTGTGGTCAATCAATTGACCCAAATCTTATGCATTGCGATGGGATCTTGATTTAAGGTTTTCAATTTGGTTCCGGATCATGGCTAGGTGACATGGATGGGAACTTCCTGCTCATATTTTCAGGTTCGATTTTATGTTTAATTTGCTATTTTGATATGCTATTTATATGTAGATTTGGCTGTTTTTTGTAATGTCGATTGTATAATGTGATTTTGATTAAATTTGACCGCAAAATTACCCCTGTTCCAGCAAAAATCGATTATCGTTTCAATGTTGATTTGACCATAACTTTCAAAATTTGTGCCGTAAGCTTTATATGTTGTTATACTTTTTCAAAATTTCTTTAGTACATCTGAATTTACTTTAAAACTTTAATTAAATAATAAAACTTTAATTATATTAAAAACCTTGATGATGAAATTTTATTTACAACAAAATGGCACAAATAGAGTTATTGATCACTTTATCATTTTTTAAAGTATCATAATTCCTAGATGTATTTGTTTAATGCTAAATGTATTTTTTTTTTTCGGTAAAAATGTAATATTTTCTTATTGTATTATATTATCAGTTGCTTGAATGTGAAGATGATGATTTTAATTATGAAGATGATGATGTTATGTAAATGTTTGTTTTGTAATTTCTGTAATCTTAATGTAAGTTATAATTGTATTAATAATATATGATAATTGTATTATTGATTGTATTTTGCTTAATGTTTAAATATTATAATTTTATCAATTCCCCGTGTAATACACGGGTCTCAAACTAGTCATTATATAAAAATTGAGGGTAAAACATTCTCATTTATTTCTAAAATACCCAATAATACGTCAACAACATGGTGTTGATGCTTCCGGTACACCTTTACCACATGATCTATTTGTTTATGGAGATGATTAGTTGAAAAGATGGAAAAAACAGCTAAAAGAACAAATGTCAAGTGATGTGAACTATGAAGTCACTCATCAACCAAATGATATAAATGGAACCTTGGAGGTAGGGTCAAGGTTAATCATGGTTCGGACCACATGCATACATTTCAACAAATTTTAGTTAAGACATGATGTTTGTAACACAGGGGGCTCCCCTTATAAAAAGAAAAAGAAAAAAAAATCCTATCATTTAAGGTAATACATGCACATTTTGCTTCTAATTACATAAATTCATTCAACATAACATACAAAACATACAAACAAAACAAACGACAACATCCTTGTCGGGTACTTGCCGGCTCCATCCTTTTCTTATTTTATTCTATACTCTGATCATATGTAACCTTTTTTTTGTGTCATTCATTTGATACCACATAATTGACAAATGAATGGTGAAAAATGTGAAATCATTACATTATTAACTTATCCACATTGCTTACAATGTCGGCCATTGATACTTTTTCCACAACCTATAGATTTCAACCGACCTAGAGACCTTTCATATTCATACAAACGGGTAATGAGTCACACCTTCGTGTAAGGTAATGACCACTCACCATCACCACTGCTAGAATTCAAGAAACCTAATTTTTTTTATTAAGTTAAATCAATTGAGCCCGCTAATAAGCCGCATCATTGTGTATGATGATACTACTCATCAATCACCCCGATCAGAATTCAAGAACTTAATTTCTGTCGAACTAAATCAACTTAACATGCTATCGAGTCACACCGTCATGGAGGACATCGACTACTCACCATCACTTCAATCGGAATTCAAGACACCTAATTTCTATCAAACGTGCTAAATCAACCGAACCTGCTAATGTGTCACACCCTCATGTACGATAGAGACTACTCAGCATCACCTCGATCATAATTCAAGAAACCTAAATTTTATCAAACTAAATCAACTTAACCCACTAACGTGTCACGCCCTCATGCACGATTGAGACTACTCGGCATCACCTCAATCAGAATTCAAGAAACCTAACTTTTATCAAACTAAATCAATTGAACCCGAGTTAGAAATAAGTCTTTAAAACACCATTTCAATCAATTTGAAGATATTTTATACATAATAAACGTACTTACTTGGAGCATTCCTAACAGCTCCTCTATATCTATCTCTATAATTATAATAAAATCACTACGTTTCTTTCTTATATACAATTAAATAATATTTCTTTACATTTTTCTCATTACTTTTTCTTTTTTCATTACTCGTAACCACTTTCAAATATATTAAAAGAAAAAATAGAGAGTGAACTCTGTTACTTCAAAGTTACTCATCTCTAAAAGTTTCTATCTTCTCCACTCAAAACCCTTTAAAGAAATTTAGAGATTTCTCTCACAATATTTTAGAGAAGCTATTGTGAATGCTCTTACCAATACCAATAGTTACAAAAAGAATTATCAAATTACCTTATAATTTAACAATATCAAAATATACGTAACAAAGTGACTGGGAGTTTTAGTCTCATACGACACAAACAAATGTGTACATCTAAGAGAAAAATTAAACTGAGCATAACTTATTAAAGCTATAACCATATTACTAAACACAAAACCATTCAATTTGAAATATAAAACAACAATAACAATAGCTATTATACAATCAATCTGAACCTCTAAACTATTCAAATCAACAAGACACATTGACATATCCAACAACAACATTCAGGCCGGAGAGGACTCACCGGCGGCAGACCTCCAAACAATATCGCTAAGCGCCGGCCGGAGCTCCTTACTACAGAACTGGTCATACTCCCAATGTATCACCACTAGCCTTCTTCACCTCCACCACCAAAAACGACTGCGTCACCGCGAATATCTCGGCCGCAATCCCTAACTTTCCCTTCCTCCCAACCTCATTCCCTTGCAACCGAAGACTACTCTCGTCTCGGCTCTTCTTGACACTAAACTTCCCTGACTTCGCAACCGCCTCCAGCTTCGACACCACCGCGGTCGCAGGCTCAGTCGTCGCAAACCTCATTTCGTCCCTTTGCTCTCTTTTTTTCTCCTCGAACAAAGGCGACAAGTCGAATCCTTCGGATAAGGATATTATGTGAAAGGCGTTGAATGACAGTTTCGCTTCAACGCCTTTCGAATGTACAATGTCTCCATCTGGACCATCTTCCATACCAAACCTATTGTGTTTCAAAGCCGATTTTCGAAACCATCCAGTTTCCATTATCTTGGATATAGTAATCCGAGTGCTAGGGTTTGGATCAAGCATTTTCGTGATTAGTTTCCTCGCGTCGGATGAGATCCACGGCGGACACTTGAAGTCTCCGCGGTAGATCTTTTTATACATCGCGACGATGTTTTCGTCCTGAAACGGCAAAAATCCGGCGAGGAGGACGAATAAGATGACTCCACACGACCAAATATCTGCTTTCGCACCGTCATATCCTTTCTTTCCGATTATTTCAGGCGCGACGTACGCAGGCGTCCCGCAAGTCGTGTGTAGCAACCCGTCCTGGCGGATATGGTCGCAAAACGCGCTTAAACCGAAATCGGTTACTTTCAAATTCCCTTCTTCATCTAACAGCAAGTTTTCTGGCTTCAAATCGCGGTGAAACACACCGCGGCTATGGCAAAAATCGACAGCTGAGATCAGCTGCTGGAAGTAGCTTCTAGCAGTGTCTTCGCGTAACCGTCCTTTCGCTATTTTGGAGAACAACTCGCCGCCTCTAACGAGCTCCATCACGAAGTAGATCTTGGATCTACTCGCCATGACTTCATACAGCTCGACGATATTCGGATGCTTCACCATTTTCGTAACCGAAATCTTGCGCTTCACCTGATCCATCATACCGACTTGAATCACCTTCTCTTTACCGACGACTTTCATCGCAACGCTTTTTCCGGTATGCACGTTTCTCGCGTGGTACACTTTTGCAAATGTGCCGTGCCCTAGCTGCCGGCCGAGCGAGTACTTGCCGTGTAGGACGTTGTTGAGTTTCTCCTCTGTTACAGCGGCCATGTGTTCAACGAGATGTAAAATATTTAACAAAATAAACGCTATAAACGAAATAGACGCAATCCAAAAGGGGCTAACAGGGCGCAGTTTTTTTCCCGCTTGCCTTCTGTTTCGAGATAAATTAAATCAATTTATATGAATTTGAAACGAAATTAACGGACTTTGACAACTAGTTCAACCGAGTTCAACGTGTTTTCGATGGCAATTGCGGCCAGCGATCGGTCGTTTAGCTTGGCCGAGGTTAGAATTAGATAACCGCGAGTAACTTCTCATATCTCATTCCCCAAATTGAAGAATGAACTCTTTGGAAACTAATATTTGATCTTTTTAGGGTTTGAGAAATGAATTAGGTATTTATAAGAGGGTTGAGTGGGTGAAATTACGGTTTTGTCCTTGTGATTAGAATCTGATCCAACGGTTGTGAATGGAATGTGTATCTGGACAAGAGTCGTTATCTGACGTCGTAATTTGTAGTTATTATTGGTGGACACGTGACACGAGATTATACGATGAAAATAAAAGGTCTAAAATACGGACGAAATAGAATTTTAAATAGTGAAATAAACGCCACGTTCTATTTTTTTAAATAAATTATAAGCTATGGTATATGATATGTTGAAATGTCTCAATATTCCTTTGTTCTCTTCGATTATCCCATCATATTCTGTCCATTAAGAAAATATGTTGAGTTATGGTAGAAATATTATTTCACTGTCTTCCCTAAATATTACTAAATAAAAATAAAAATAAAATTAAAATTAAAAATATATATAATAATCCAACCCGGGGCTTTTCGTTTTCCTAGTCGACTAACCAGTAATGTTCGTCGATGGTCGATCTCGGATTGACTGACTCAAGAGTAGAAACGGAAACACCAACCCTCTTGCCAATTACTTATTTTTAACACAAGAACCATAGAAGAAATCGTCGAGAACGACAAACTTGTTTGTGAACTCAAGAATCCAAAGATAGGGTTGGAGTTTGCAAGGTAATAAGAACAAATTAGGACGATTTTCTAAGGTTATTACAAAAACTTAAAAGGATTACAACTGGAATGAAAGGATGCTAGGAATTGAAATCCTCACTATATCAAAATAGTCATTTCCAATTGTCAACATATAATCAAAAGCTACCAAGTTTCATTTAAATTAAAGTGATAAAAGGGTTTAACTCATAGTGAGCATGAACACAGCATCAAAACTTGAAAGATAAATAAGATTTATGGTCAAAAACAAGATTATCTAAGCAAGAATCTAGGTGAAATGTGTTTGATGACGTTGGACCCCTTTGGTGTTGAACAGTCTTCAAGATTGCTTTAAAGTGGTGAAATGGCATATTCTCAAGAGCAAAATAGTGGATCTTCTCCCTAAAACTATGCACTAACGCTCTGTTCCCAAGTTCAACTTAAGAAAGGAAAGAAAAGGAAAGGAAAGAAAGGGAGACTTATGTTCCCAAGTTTCATTTAAGGAAATGGAGAATAAAAAGTGGGTTCTCGAGTTTCATTTAAAGAAGAAAAGAAAAGAAAATGAAAGGAAGGTTGAGGCTTTTGTAGTGCAAATTCTTTCTTTCCATTTTGGAAGGAATTGGATGGAAGGAAATAAAAGGAGAATGAACGAAAGGAAAGGTAAATGAAAAGAAAGGAAAGGAATGAAAATGTTTTCCTTTCCTTGGTTAAGTGAGCTCGGGAACACAATGTAAATGAAGAAGAAGATCGTTGTATTTAGAGGCTGAGGTGGCTACATTTCGTGGGAAATCATGGTCATAGTTGTGGGAAGTTAGAACCACAGTCATGGTTCATCAAGGCCACGATCGTGGGAAGACAAGGAGACCGATGATTTGTGAGACAAGGAAATCATGGCCATATGATCTTATGAATTTTTCAATAAACAATCACAATGCGACGGTAAAAACATGCAATGAAGATGTGAAATTTCAAGCATATTAAGGAGCGTATGATGATATGTGAACAGAACGGTGCTTAAATCACGGATCCATTGTGACGTATGTAGTTGCAGCGTTAGTGTTCTCCTAGGGTTTAATCATTAATGTATACTCCACACAAGTAATAAACAATACATGTAACAAGTTGCAAGTGTTTTTTTTTCTTAAAGTTCACAAGTATGTTTAAAATTAGTACAGTTTCAAGTGTTTTTTACAAAAAAAAAAGTTCACAAGTATGTTTAAAATTCCAACTAAAGTTATTTATATTTATAAATCTCAAAAACATAATCTAAATTTAAATAAAGCATGCAATTTTAACATTAATAAGTAATGATTAGTTATGTTTTTTTTTGTTTTGTTTTTGTATTTCTATATCACATTTATAAATCTCAAAAACATATATAATACGTGCATTATTAGAACTTTTGCTTCATTAACCTTATGGGACAAACAGATCAAAACAAATATTCTGCACAACGTTAATGGGTTTTGTAAGTGTGTGACTGGGTCCATCCACCTCAAGTTCCAAAGTAGCATATGACATCCCTCCAAACTAAAACAACTCATGTGTAGGTTGAAAAGCTGTTCATATTTATTAGGGTGATGGGAATGGGCAGCGGGTAGTGTTCTCGGGCACCCTGGGTAATCTGGATGCACTACCGCCACGTACCCTCTTCATTTTCCCTGTTGGGTGTCGAATTGACGATTTAGGGTGATAGAACCCGAAAAAAGGAAAGGAGAGAGGAGCACATTTGTGTTTATAGGGGAGTGAGGGAGCACAGGGCTGGGCGGGTAATGTGGCGTTGATAGATTCAGGTTCCGACGGTTCAAAGACAACAGAGAAGGTGGTGGCCGGTGATTGGTGAGTCGACGGGTGTGGGCGGGCTACGTCCCCTACACCATTATCAAAGCAAAAATATTAATTTGCATTTATAAATCTTAGTGAAGATATAATTTTTTGTATGTTAAATAACACAAACGAAGTTCACAAACCAATTACAAGTTCTGTTAGAGCAATCACAATTAGGGATGGGAAAATGCTATCGGGTATCAGCGGCGGATCTACGCGCTTAGTTACGGTGTCACAGGAACCCGTTGAGTTTTGAAATTTATATAGAATACCTACATAAGTTATGATAGTAAACCCATATATATTTTGGGAGTGAATCCATTAACAATCTATAGCTTGGCTCTGATGGTAAACATCCCTCTTTTAAGTTGAGTAAACCCGGGTTTGAATCTCATTACAAGCTTTAGTTTTATTTCTTTTATAGCATGTGTTTTATTCTTTTTTTTTTACCAGTTATCTAAGTCAGGGTTTTTATTTTTTTACCCTACATGGCCACATCACTAACACAAGTCCAGGACAAGAACAACTCCTTCAAACCCTAACAGCAGCCACCATCAAACTTTGTCTCCGACCGTTTTCCACCTCTACTCGCCGCCCTCTGCCGCGGCCCTCTCCTGGGTGTTGTTTGTTTTTTAAGAAGTAAAATGTTTGCAGTCTGCGAACCACATCTGCAGACATCTGTGGAAGAAGAGTTGGACCAAACATCTGCAGTATACAAGAAGAACACTGTTTATTTTTTAACGTCTGCAGACTACTATAATAAACAAAAATTTAAATAAACTGATTCATTATACCTAACTTTTCTACAAACTTTCTTCAACCAAAAATTAATAATAATCGAGCATATGCAACAATAAACAAGCAACAACAACATTCATTATATCAATCATTTCTACAAACTTTCATTATACCTAAACTTTTCTACAAACTTTGTTCAACAAAAATTTAATAATAATTTGAACAATTACAAGAATGGTGAATATTAAACTAATCATTACACCTAGACTAAAAATAAGGTTGGATGTAAGTTAAAAATATTATCAAATCTAAAAATTACAAGTATGAAAATTACACACTAATGAAAAAAGCTTGAAAAAAAAATCAAATCTGGAAGAAATGGACATAACAAGGTGGATGGCGGTGGAAGCGGCGGCGGAAGGCTGGAGATAGTGGCTAGGGCACCGGCGGCGGCTAGGTGGCGGTAGTGTGGCTGTAAGGAGGTGGCGGCGGCGGCTGTGGGGAGGTGGAGGAGGAGGTGTGACGGAGGAGAAGGAAGAGTGGAGGTGGGAGATGCTAGGGTTTGAAAAGAAAAGAAGAGTGAATGTGGGAGATGTTTTGAAGAGAAAGAAGAGTGGAGGTGGGAGATAATACTGCTATGTTGAGAAGAGGTTAGAAGAAGTGAGAAGTGGAAGGTACAAGTCTGCACCAAGAAGAGGGAGCGTAGACGTTTTTTAATGAAACGTGTTCGAAAAAACAAACAGTCTGCAGAGGGCAATGTCTGCGCATGGTCTGCGTGGCACAAACAAAATAGGTCAAGAAGATCTTTTGTGAAAAAACAAGCACCCCTAGTCTCCACCATTGTCTTCAGATTTCAGTCCTTTACTTCAGTCTTCGAGGTAAGATAATTCATTATTTTCATGTGAAAGAAGATACACTTTGACAACTTGAATTGGGAAAGTGAGCTTGCCAAAAAGATGGGGGAAACAAGAAAACACATCGATTTCCCGTTGGTCTATCGTTTAATAAAGCTATCGTTAGTTTTATCGGTTGAAACATCGAGTGTTGAAAGAAGTTTTTCTTCAATGAAGCATTTGAAGACGGAATTGCGTAATAGGATGGGTCATGGATTCTTGAACGATGCTTGTATTTGTTACATTGAAAGAGGGTTCCTTCAACAAGTTTTGATCGAATATGTAATGCGATGTTTCCAAAAGATGAAAACTCGTATAGAACAACTATAATTAAGTTTTTTTTTTAATTTAAAAAGGCAATCTTATCTTTTTTATGTATGTTATCCTTTCTATGACGATGTTTTTTTTTAATATATCGAATTTATGTTATTTAATGAACCTTACCCGACCCGAACCGTTGAACCGACCCAAACCTTCGGATCGACCCGAAAACTTTTATTATCGGTTGTATAAAATTAGAGCATTTAAAAACAGTGAACCCATTGAAAAAAATTCCTGAATCCGCCACTATCAGGTATCGGTATCGAATCAGGTATTTTCAGTACCAATTCGATGCCCATTCTTGAGGTTTCGATATCGGCACGGTATTCCGTATTTTGCCAATATATTGCTTTTGATGCAGGTATTGTACTGAGCATTTCAAAACCGCTACCGAACCCATCTCTACTCACAATGGAGTCCCTATCCTTATTCCCATATTTAAATTATAGAGAAAAATGTAACAATTTGATTGAAATCGATTCTATAATGGAATCCACATCTCCATACCCCACACCCTAAATTATAGAGAAAACTATTTAGGTTTTTATTATTCATCCCATATCTCATATTTTTCTATATTTTTCTTAGTAGCTGTGAGCAGGAAAATGTATTATTTAATTGATTATTAATATATACGATAAATTAACGTAAGAGCATTCATATTTTTTTTTCTTATATTCAAATTCAAAATTACACTAAAGCATGATACATTTTCTCTCTCATACTCAATTAAGTAATATTTTTTATATCTTTATCATTATATTTTTTTATCTCATTCATTCACTCGCAACCACTTTCAAAATATATTAAAATAATAATATATTGCTACAGGAATTTTTCAAATATACAGAAAAATAACTGCATTTTCTCTCATCTCCACTCATAACATCAAATTTAAAATCCTCACTCAATAAATTTGATGAACGGATTACGAATGCTCTAAGATGGCTTACGAATGCTCTAAGATGGCTTCTTATAGCTGGTAAACAATTTTAAGGATGAGAATGTATTTAGTTAACGCACGTGAATATATTGACAAGGATTCCTTTATGAATACTCTTAAAATATTTTATATAAATTAAAATATTGAGAAAATTAATAGGGATGAAGTTTTTTTTTTCAAAGTCAAGGTAGGTAAATTTCTTCTCTCATTCAAGACAAAACATCAAAACTAGTCCTTTATGTTTGCATGTTTTTTTAATGGTTGTCCTTTCGCAAACTTAATGGCAGAAACCATCCTTTTTATTAAAAAATTATATCACGTTAGGTCCTTTGTCTCTAACCCAGTTAATTTTTTTCGTTAAATATAGTCATGTGCAATGCACATGAGGGTATATTAGTCATTTACTCTTGAAAAATTAAAATCAAATAATATTATATATATATACACACAAACACATATATATACAGACACACACTCTATCTCTCTCTCTTCCTTTTTCCTTTCTTCCTTCCTTCCCGGCACCACCACCACCACCACACCAAACCCAAACGCCGATCAACTCCCACCGCCACCACCACCGGCCACCACACCAAACCCAAACGCCGGCGCCGCGTGTCGCCACCACTCGCCGCCAAATTAAAAACCCTAGATCTAGAGGGATGAATCGGACCATATCAAGCCTGAATCGAAGACAAATTATACCTGAATCAAAACAAATCAAAGCTTATTTGATGAACCAGGCATAAAAGATCCAAAATCGAACCTGAAATTGGGGGTTCAACATCATCTTCTTCGGCAACCCCTCCGACGAAGACGAAAAATGGGCGACGGGGTGTTGGCGGCGGGGTGTTTGCGGCGAGTGGTGACGGTGGGGGTTAAATTCGGTCGTGTGCACAGGCGTTTGGGTTTGGTGTGGTGGTCGGCGGTGTGGCGGTGGGAGTTGATCGGAGTGGGTGTTCTTCTTTCTTCTCGATGGTGGGTGGTGGTGATGAATCACAGTGGTGGTTGTGGTGTGGTGGAGGTGGTGGTGGTGGGTGGTGCCGGGAAGGAAGGAAAAAGGAAGAGAGATAAGGTGTGTGTCTGTATGTGTGTGTGTGTATATATATATATAAAATATTAATGATTTTAATTTTTCAAGAGTAAATGACTAATATACCCTCATATGCATTGCACATGACTATATTTAACGAAAAAAAATTAACTGGGTTAGAGCCAAAGGACCTAACGTGATATAATTAAGGATGGTTTCTGTCATTAAGTTTGCGAAAGGACAACCACTGAAAAAACATGCAAACATAAAGGACTAGTTTTGATGTTTTGTCCTCAATTCAACAAAGAAAAATTGCGACTAATTTGCGACAATATAAAGTCCCAAAAAGAAGTCACTGAAAACCAGTGGCAAAAAAAAAAGCAAGCAAACCGCAAGATTTTTGACAACAAAAATAGCCGCTAAATGCCGTGGCAAATTGGTTTGAGTCACAAAGCGCTCGTCAATTTGAATTGGTTTTCATCTTCGCATTTTGAGTACCAAATCATTCGCAAAACACCATTAACAACTTGACCGGCGGTCACAAAATATCCATTATATATTCTGGTAGTAGAACCAATGCTATGGTGTCGTGATTTTAAGGGATATTTGCAAACTCAGGAGTGTCTTTCAAGCTCTCCTATATCCACTAACTAGAAAAAGGATTTGAATTCGTGGATGTTACACTATTTCCTGTAATAGTGCATAGCGTGCTACCAATACCCATGTTCTTTATATCCTACTAGTTTTTATCCCCCGTATTACGGAGGTTGTTTAAATTTTTCGTTTCTAATATTGTGAATGTATGTTTTTGGATTTTAGTTTATTTATTGTAAGAAGTTAATAATATACTTGAACATATTTTGATTAATTCATGTTGAGTTATGTTTTTTTTTAATTTTTAATAAAACGTTAATGAATTATCTACTTAATTTTTATATTTATTCATTTATGTTCATTTGCTATAACTTGGATATTATTTTGTGAAATTTTTCATTTAAGTTAAACTTAAAAGAAAAAAGATCGCTAATATAACTAAATCCAAAGAGAGAAATTAACTTAGGCTTTGATTACGGAATTTGTTTTACATTTTACATTTCTAATATTTATATATATTTTTTTGTATTTTAATTTTATTTGTTGTAAGGAAATTATTAAATTAATTAGGATTTGATGATGAATGAGTTTCACAAATAAATGAGATGTTATAACTCGTTTAAAAACTATCTGAGTTTGATGAGACCAATGACCAGCTTATTTTTACTACAAATTTGTTTCATAATTATAAATAATATCTTTTTATAAAAGAAATCATATATTAATTTTTAGTATATCCCTATTTTATAGGATTTTAATATCAAATATTTGGTGAGATTAATTTTTAATATAATGAGATGTTATAGCTCGTTTAATGACTATCTGAGTTTTGTGAGACTTATATCCGTGAATTCGGGTCAAATGCATGAGAAATCACCATTTACAAATAAAACAATCTAGTGGCTTGAGAGAAAATAGAAAGATTTCGTTAAATAATGATTAGCAACCTCGTTTTATTTTACACACAAGATGACTTAAAAAAACTCTAGACATGCATCCCATTATATAATGATTACATCAAAACCATTTAAGAGTGAATTCTTGCCTATCTGTGGCTGGTTGTTGTGGTTGGTTAGTTAAAGAGCTACGTTATTACCACGTATGCGGTGATACTTTAACTAACCTACTCGTTAATTAGGGCGTTGTGTGCTAATAAACTAGTTATGAATGGTGAAAAAAATGAAAGAAAAAATAAACAGAAAAACAGATTGATTGGTTGTTAGTAGGTGATCCCGTCTTTTTCTTTTTCATGCTACGAAGCTAGTTATTGCGTTAACTAACACCCATAACGCAGCAACACGGTATAACCGGTATCTTTATGGGTGCACAACCTCCGGTTTAACGCCCCTTTTAATTTACGGCCTCACAGCAACCAACCTTATAAGTTAACTATAGAGTACGTGCTTCCTTTACGTATGCAAGCTTCCGGGTTCATATAGTGGCATTGGTGTGTTAAGTTGTTTCACACAATCCAACATAGTAGGGGGATTTACATGGTATGTTGTATACTAGGATAACACAACAGGTCATGACATAGGTTATAGAATTAATGGTCTAGGGCCGCCTTATTGCTAAATTACTACTTCGAGATTGGATTAATTGTGGATGCTTGATGCATTTATGATTTATGCTAAATAGTTACTGACTTGGACGTATGTCGGGGGATTACATGTGCATATGGTGGACCTTAACTTGTACAGAGCTACGAACAAAGTTACACGAGACCATGAGTTGTGTTGTCTGGACCATTATGTTATTAAAGTTAAGATTCCGATATTCCACTCAAGATTCTTTTCGCCAGGCAGGTGAAGAGGTATGGGAGGTTGTTGTCATTTTGCTATTTTGCATGAGTAGTAAGTCAATATCGTTACACACAAATTTTATTATGTAAACTTAAATTAGTGACGACATATTGTTGAAGAAAGATAAGTTACAAAAATAATTACGTTGGTGATGAATACAAAAGACCATAATATTGACAACTGATAGATATCTAGGTAGAATGTTATTTTTGAACGACTACTCACACAATCATTAACTCTATTATTAAATTACATTTTGTTTAATACAACATGATTCGAACCCACTAGGTCGAAGGTCATTTGCTATCTAGCAAGTTAACATGAATGAATTATTGTGAGAATATAAATAATAAAAATAACTTGTTATTAAAAATTAAAATTAAAAGTAAATAATATAAAAAAGTTATTCTTTCTCATTATCTCCCTCTTAAAATCCAAAATAAAAGTATAAGGTTAGATCATGTATCAAACATGCATGGCTGCGCGAACATATGTATGGCAATGTAAGCTATGTATGTGTAGGTAATATAACAAAATTACAACACAAACAAATTAGTTTACGGGTATTTTATTAAAAGGCTATCTTTGAATCAGCCAGTTTAGTATGTTTGGTTTATCAGAATGGCATCTTTAAATCGTACAACAAACCTTTTACCCATTAAACTTTAAAATGATGCTGAATGAAAATTTTTACCCATTTTCCCCTTAACATGTATTCATAACATTTTGGTAGCCTCTTAACAGTCATTAAGAGACTACCTCTTAATGGCTCATGAGAACTTAGTGGTTAAGAGCCCTTAAGTCTGAATGGTTAAGAGGTACCTCTTAACCATTCAGACTTAAGGCTACCTCTTAACCATTAAAAAGTTATCAGCCATTAAGAGGTAGCCTCTTAATGGCTGTTAAGAGGCTACCAAACAGCCCCAGCCATTCACGTACCACCTCCTTCACTACTACATCGTAATACTCAACACTAACTCAGCACCTACTGATTTAGAGCCTCTTAATAATTTAGACATTTTACTGGTACTGAGGTTGTCAAACAACCCATTAGTGGTCTTTTATATACATAACAATTGATAAATATAAATTATCAGAGCCGGCCCAATAGTAATAGAAGGTAAAGTTAGGGTTTTAGACATCCAAAAAACTTGAGCCTTCGTTTAGTAATTTTAGGTGTGTGTGTGTGTAAGAGAAGTATAGAATGAAAACTCATTTGAGTTGTGAAATATGTGAAAACCATATGTAACATTTTTTTTTGTTTTTTTACATATGTAATATATGTTGTTACATTTAATA
>NW_027497644.1:0-75155 GCF_021521415.1 Bidens hawaiensis
CTTAGGTCTCAACCCCATATTCATTTCTAACATAATTTTCCCTCGTAATATTCTAATCTCTCATCTTATATATCCTTACTATTCATGGGTCAGGGTCAAAACCATTTTGGCCATTGGGTTATAAAATAGTTTATGTTCCCTCATAATATTCTAATCTCTTTTCTCATTCATCCTAACTATCCATGGATAATGGTTCAAAACTATTTTAGCAATAATAGTCAGGAAATTTAAAATAAAATATCGATCGAAGATCAAACAAGTTGAAATATGAAAGTTAAACAAATAGAAATAACCGATAATAATATTTTATTAGGGTTGGTTTGTTTATTCGATATATATTTTTTTTACCATGAACACTATATCTTGCATTATCCAGTGTGACTAGCTGATGTTGTCTAAAATTGTTAATATTGGATGACGATGAGAATATTTGTGATAAAACAAAAAATGTTGTATATAAAAAGATTTCTCAAATTTGAAATATAAAATTCTAGATTTCTTGTTGTTTGTATTATTTATTTCATTATTTTTTCACAATTATTTTTGTTCCTCTATTTCAAATAACGGACCTTACTTATTTTTATTATTTGAAAAATCTCGTGTAATATACAGGTTAAAAAGCTGGTTATTTTAATAATATAAAAGGTGAAATTAATATTATAATAATAATAAAATAGTATAGCATTAATTGTATAATGATAATAATGGTATAATAACATTACAAAAGTAAAAATATGATAATAAAAATTACATTTGTTGATGCTGGCCTCGTCACGCAGTTCGGGTGTAAAAAACACCGGTATGAGGACATCCGGAATTGTGTTCCCAACTGTACTGGTCAGTGTCAAACTCCAAGCCGCTTCATTACGTCCACCCTCTCACACTTAAAACTTTCTTTAAGTAAAGACACACATTTAATGTCTATTGACTTGCTACAGTAAATGCAGCTTTAATGTAAGGTTAATCAACTTGGATTACGACTCCTATATAAGTATGCTTCTTTCATGAATCCTTCAATATCAAAATAACAAAGATCAAGATGGCAAGGTCTTTGATTTTCATCATCTCTCTTTTGTGGTTTATGACCATAGGTAACTTTTAGCTCTTTTGGTATTGACTATACGTAATTCGCTCTAATCAATTCAAAATGAAAAATGATACATATTTTTTACATTTGTAGGGACAAAGTTTCTTAAAGCAAAACAAACTTGTACTGACACTAACTTTTTGCCCATATGTGACAAATTTGAATGCGGTCATCTATGCCTCCAATGACATGGATACCGTTCCTATGGAGAATGCAAGAATGCATTTCGGTGTCGTTGTTACTTTGACTGTCCTGATAAAGCACACTACGATTCGTCAAATTTCTCCCCTCCATTCCCGTCTTAACTCCTCATACCATTCTCTCGATGTTAAGACTGCAAACTATAAAATGTTATTTTTGATTTGATAATAAAATATGCAAGGTGAATTTGCTTGGCTTGATTGGTCATGTGATTGTTTTTTTTTTCTTTTCCATCTTGGTTAGGATTTTAAGTCAGATTTCGTATTTAATATATACATTATCACCCTTTAAAAAAATAATAATAAATAGTTGATGTGATTCAAAAGAGTCGTTGCGAAAAGTTATTAATTTGTATTATCTACTAGTTGGATTCTCCCGCGTGTTACCGTGGAAGTTCGTTGCACGAAGAAATTCTCTGTATGTATAAAATATAAAAGGAATACTGGATTTTAATAATCCCAACTAATTGTTATTGACCGATAATAATAATCTCAGCTAAGTTTATTGCCACCGGTGGTCCAAGATTTTAAAAACTTTGCCCTCAGTGGTCCCCTGTTAGAAAAGACTTAACGACGCTATATTTTTTCCCCCAAATTTCAAACTAATGTAATAGAACTTTTGACCGGAAGGAGGTTACGAGTCGATTGATATAAAACATAATTCGTAATGGTGCTCCAACACGATGAAACAATGCTTCAATTTGGCTCTTTGAACTTCTAATTAATGAAAATTAAGTCATTTGGATCACTGTTTCGAGCTAAGTTTTACATCTATTGACTCGTGTCCTCCTTCCGATCAAAATCCTTAAAACATTAGCTATAAATTCATAAAAAAATATAACCCCGATAAGTCATTATTAACGGGGGACCGCTGAGGGTAACCTTTATTAAATTTGGGATCACTAGTGGCAATAAACTCAGTTGAGATTATTATCGGCCACTAACATCTAGTTGAGATTACTGAAATCCAATATCCCAATATAAAATTATGTTTACAATATTATAAGACTAAATCGAATAAAAGATATAAACATAAAGTTGTGAGTTACTGCTTCAGTATTAGTCGTGAAAGATACCGATGTGTATTACAAAATCAAAAAGTTTGATTACACAAAAGTTGCCATGCCTAAAAGATATGATTCATATCACAATTCATTGAACGTCTTACACTCTTACATGCAATCACAAAATTGTGTATTTTTTATAATCTATGTATACAAATGAAATATTATAATATAAATTAAAAAAAATCATATGCTTATGTGTTATTTTATAATCGGCTTGCTTGAATTTAGGATGATGATATTCAGCTTAGCTTTTCCCAAAATATGAGATGGAGTCGACATTTTTAGTTGATTTCCAATATTTGTTTTGCATGGAAATGAGTATTGGGAGTGACTATAGAATGCTATAAGTAACTAGACATATTTGACACTCATCTTTCACATCAATCACTTCTTAACTTTCATAAACGCCTGTTTTGCTTCCGCGGTCCATTTGAAATGTGCTTTCTTTATACAATTTCTCAGTGTTGACACAAAGGGAAAAGACTTTGCGCATGGTTGGCTAAAAATTTCTTCAAGGCCACCAATCTGCCATTCAGTGATTGCACCTCCTTAAGGGAAGAAGGTTAAGGCATGCGGCTAAAGTGAATAAGAGGAGTAGAGACCCCTTGTTTAAGATAATTGGTCTACTTTTGACTTGCCTCTAGCCTTCTAAACAATGCTCTTAGAAGTTAGATCTAATACGGTATGTTAAAAGTATTAATTCACAAAATTAATGACCTCATTGCAAGATTAGTAACGCCAAAACGATATAAAACATGAAAAACTTAGCAATTGTTATAGTTTCTTTTTAAACATGCGTTTATCCATGACTACAAAATGTTTTATGCTTATCAAAACAAAACAAAACAAAACAAAACAACCTTAAAGACACTAATGATTAACAACTTCGATTGATTAATCTTCGATTGACGATCTCAGATCTCATATACGAGCTTGATGAATGCATCCAAATCCCTTGCTGATGTTCGTTGTTCGACCGCCTTGGTAGCTATTTGATTTAGCTCCTTGATTCTAACTCTTTCGGGTCTATCAGCACCCAATGACTCGTCCAACAATCGAGCCAACTCAACTGAGTCAGGAACACTCTCGGGTCTGCCCTCATAAAACCGTTTTGCGATACCCAACTGGTCAACAAGTAGTGTAGCATTGAAGAACTGGTCCGCAAACATTGGCCATGTCAACAACACGACACTAGACATAATAGCTTCGAGAGTTGAGTTCCACCCGCAATGAGTCACAAACGAGCCCACAGCCCGATGCCCCAGTATTGCCAGTTGGGACCCAACCTTTTACTATAAACCCACGGTTACCACTTACCAACCCGGTCTTCAAACCCACGAAGAACCGAACCACTTCCCTTCACACACAAAATAAAGTAAACCTTACTGAGCTCAAGTGCACCTGTTAATGCACTCATTTGCTTCTCACTTAACTCCACTTGACTACCGAAACATATATAAACAACAGACTCGTCCGGCTTTTGGTCCAACCATGCGAACAGGAGGTCGGGTGATACTACACTCGACCCACCACGTTCGGTTACAGCTATTGGGCCATTGGTTTCTGGAAGTAATGGGCCGATAGCCCAAACTTGATCGTGGCCCATAAGGTTCTTCATGTGATCAATGTAAACCTCTTCCAACTTATCAAATGTGTTGTAGATGATTCCCCAGCTTGTCATATTATTCAACATTCCCTTCCTGAAACATTCGAAATCTTCATCTCTGGTTTTATAATCACGCATTACTTTCGGCACTTGCCACCAACGAAACTCCAGCGAGTTGGGGATATCTTGGAATGCAAGCAAGAAGTTTTCATCACCGGAGCTATTATTAGCCTTAGCTTGTTCTATGTCTCGCCACAATGTATGAATGATTGAGGAACTAAAAGCACCTTGAAAGGTAAAATTAAAAATAGAAACACTTTATAAAAAGATCAGAATAAAAATGATAGAAGTAATCAACTGGTGATAATATTAAAAGCGTCATAAATTTCATAAGTCATAATATCCAAACTAAAATATTTAATAAATATTAACAAGTTAATAATAATGATAATAATAAGCAGGGGAGAGTTAACAAATTAAATTATCCTGCAAATTACAAACACAAGAACGGAAAATACGTGGTGACATTTTCATAATTATATGAATAATCGTAATTATGCTGCTAAAATTTTTACAACTAGCGTAATAAAATTATACAACAACATCACAATTAGCGTAATATTATCACGCTACAGTTTTATAAGTAGCATTTTATTATTATGCTACACTTTTACATGTAGCATAAATATAAATTACACTACTTATAAAACAGAAGTGTTATAAAATTACGCTAGTTGTAATGTCGTAACGTAATTTCATTTCGCTACTTGAATAATTGTTAGTGGCGTAATTAAGAAAGCCTCCACGTCATTTTCGATATTCAATTTGTACGCTTCGCATAATATGTTACTAACACACCTTGATACGATCTATTATATAAAACTAGTTTATCTATTATCTAGTTTTTTTATTATACTTTAATTAGGTTTAATTATTGTTTATCTTTTTCTATATTTATGTCTTGGTTTCTTATATATTGTGATATTCATTTATGACAAAGAATAAGAAAAATAATCAAAAAATTTGTCCCAAATTGGGTTCTCTTATTCTCTTTTGTTCTTGGAGCCTAACCCACTCTACGAGTCTATCTGTAGATTGACTATCTCGAACCGCTCTGTATCACTTTGGTGCTTTCATTCATCGTTAGCATGCCTCCTTCGTCGCGTGAACACCTGATCATGGCCATGGTCGACAAAATCGATTAGCTACTGATTCAACAAAAGTCAATCACCGCCTTAGCCAAGTTCAACTTTGACTCCCTCACTACCACCATGAATCAAATCACTGCTCACCTTACTGCCACATTCACCAAAAGTTCTGGTAGCTCTTCGATGACAACCGACCCAAAACTAGCACTTACACCCCTAATCTTGGCACCGCTGCCAGCGCCTGTAACTGCTTCCACTGCCGCACCAACCGTGAAGCTTGATTGGTATCTTATGGTCACATAACCTAACTATTCACCGCAATCAGACCCTTAAACAGTTGTTGCTCCAAACTGACCAATTATAGAAGCCTTAACCGCTCCATTCACGTCACCACCTAATTTAAAAATCTCTTGAAAACCCACACACCGAGCCCTTATGGCCATCTTTAAATGAGGTCCAAAACAGATAGCAAAACACGCACACAAACCGGTGCCAAAAACAACACCAGATTTAGTTTCGTCATGGTTGAATCAAGTCGTGAAATCCCGTTGAGTGGGTTAGGCTCCAAGAATCAAAAAGGAGAAGAGAAACCTATTTGGGACAAATTTTCTAATTGTTTTTTATTTTAATTTTCTTAAACGAATATTACAATATATAGGAAACCAAGACATAAAAAATGAAAAAGATAAACAATAATGAAACCAAATTAGAGTATAATAAAATACTTGTTAATATATCGTATCACACCTGAAGGAGAAAACACCACACGACGAATGCCCAGGTGAGACGCAAGTTCGCTCGTCCAACCGAGAAGGAAGTCAGAAACTATGGCCGTCGGGGGCGAATGATGGGATCGAAACCATTGAACGATGGGATCAAACAGTTTTTGTGTGGAATTCACTTTGGTTATAAGGGGGTGAAGTGAAGGGATGATATGCCCTGAGCCGGGGAAAGAGTAAAGAAGTAAATGTGTGTTGCATGTGTTACGAGACATGTTGAACATTTGACGGATGGAATGCTACTGGAAATTCTGATATTATTATATATAGTGGGGTAAGACCATCACCGATAGAGGTGAGTTTTAATACTGTTTTGGGTGTTGCATTATATACCATAGCCTATAACACCCTAGCCTACAGCACTCTATTTTATGATTATTTAAATTAATATTATACATAATATTAAAATATTATAATTAAATACAGTCATTCTATAATTATTATTGATCATATAGTTATCATATATTATCATTAAATGTAACTAATTTTTCTTAACATATTTTCCTATTTTAACTTTTACCCTTTTGTATTAAGCTTTTACCAATAAAATAATAATAACAATTTTAGATAAAGACATAAAGTAAATATTTTATTTAAATTTAATTCAAAACAAAAAAGAATAGGTAAGAATTAACAACTAGAAAAAGTATTTTGTATAATTTCAATTCATATGTATTAATATTAATATTAATATTTATTAAAAGTTAATTTATAAAGATATTATATTTATTTATAATGCTTTAAATGACTATAATAGGTAGGATGATAGAAGAATTGGGTTTACTTAAACCCAATTACATTTATCTTCTATAATTTAATGAAACCCCATTCCTTTTAAATATCGACGAAACTTGGAATGTTCCAAGTCTACCCATCTTATAAGAGGTTTCGTCCTCGAAACCTACTTAGTCCTTGTAAAGGGAATACTTCTGGTATTCACATCCTTTCTTTAGATTCCTAACTTACCGGTTTATCCTTTGTCTTACAATCATCGAGTGATGTTAATTGGTTTTAGCCGTCCACAATAGCTTGTCCATGAAGTCCTCGATGATACGCTTCCTTATCTAGAGTTAACAAAACCCATCATTTCCTTAAGCATGCTTTTCTTTCTTGTTCTTCAAATAAAAACATTGCACTTACTATCATAACACTTAGCATTGAATTACCCTTATGTCCAGTTACAACTTTTAGCAAATATACTGATTTGCAATACGTTTGAAACATATTAATTCCAAAAAGGAAACATTTCCAGTTTCTCCTTAAGGATTACTTCTTGAAATCCATTTGTCTATTCCTTAAGATAGAACATTTCTTGCAATTCTTATGCACATCCATTGCATAACTTGTCGGAGAACTCCTTAAGTCACAATTTAAACCTTCTTTCATTCTCAGCTCTGCATCAACACGTAGGGTTCATGAGTTATAGATGTCTAAGGTAGCTTGATCATGAAGTTAATGAGGATACGTCTTCCTTTTCTTGACTAATCAAGTCTCACATTGTCCTATGAATCCGTTGTTGTCTGCTGCTGCATATCAGGTTGCCCGATATATCATAACTATTTATATTAACCGACTTCCTTTCCGAGCATGTCTTGACCTTCATATGGACATGACAAAATGACAAAACTAGTCCTTTATATTTGCGCGTTTTTCAATGGTAGTTCTTTAGCAAACTTAATGACAAAGGAACATACTTGATGTTTCAAATCCCGATCATTTTACGTCCTTTAGCACTAACCCTATTAAATTTTTCGTTAAATATGATTATGTGCATAAAGGATGAGGGTAGATTTGTAATTATGCATATTTATTTAATAGTTAAAAAATAAATGAAATAAATATATTTAAAAACAAATAGAACTCTCTCTCTCTCTCTCACGCTCTTTGCCATAATCCATCGTCAACTATCCATCACCACCACAATCGGTTTTCCGACGAAGGGTCCTAAATTTGAAACCCCCAGCCACCACGTAACCCCGTCATTGTCTTCAAAACCTAGCCTGCAACTTCCGATTTCGGCTAATGAAACGAACTGTTAGGCCAGAAGTCCTCCCTCTCTCTTACCCGACCAATAACCATCGTTTTACAATTCAAGGGTAATGAACTGGTTTTCCAGGCCGCCGTCTGATTAGGTCTGAAAAATGAGTCGGAAGCTCCTGCCCTAAAACCAGATCAACCGTTTTTCGGTGGTATGGTCAAAACCCACAAGCAAAGATTCAACTCAGATATGGCTTTACCTCGATTTGATTGAAGTCGAACTCAGATGCCTCCATGACCAAATCTGAAACAAGATCTCAAACAAGGTTTAGTTCTGCTTGTCAAACTCAGATATTGGTCAAACTCTTTGCCCGGATCTCAACCAGCGTGGTGGTGATTTAGACCTGATTCAAAATCTAAATCTGAAATAAGGTTTGGTGTTGCTATTAGAAGGGGGTGGTGGCGGAGATGGTGGTGGTTGCTGGGAGTGGTGGTGATTAGTGGGTGAACTGCAATAAAGAAAGAGACAGTAAAGAAAGAAATTATGAGAGAGAGATAGAGAGAGAGAGTATTTATTTGTAAATATGTTAATTGTTTTATTCAATTATTAAATAAATATGTGAAATTACAAATTTAGCCTCATCCTTAATGCATATTACCAAATATAACGAGAAAAGTTAACGGGGTTAGTGCAAAAGGACGTAACGTGATAGGGATTTCAAACATAAAGTATGTTTTTTGTCATTAAGTTTGCTAAAGGACTACCATTGAAAAAACGCGCAAACGTAAAGGACTAGTTTTTCCATTTTGTCTATGGACATTTATAATACCATTCTATCTTTACCGTCCCAGAGGACTTCCCGTCCATGATAACATGATTATCAGTTACACACTAATCATTCATATTAAGACTTAATTCCAATAACATAAGTCTAAGCCATCTATACGCCTTCCTTGCATGTCTTTCCAGCTTTTATCCTTGGTTTCTTGCATCCTCTTGTTGCGAAACTGTATGTTTCACCTTTGTAACACTTGCGGCTGTTTTTTCTGTGTAGGTGAAGTATCTTGTCCTTCCACAACTGTCACATACCATGAACTCATATTTATTTGTCTTCTACTTAAGGTTTCACTTTCATTGGTATCTGCCTTAATTGTAATCGACATCTTTCCATTCGAAGCCTCTATGTAAACCGAGTATCTAGACTTATGAGCTTTATCTAGGATTTGGACTCAAAGATCTCCATGACGTGGAATCCTCAGGCGACCAAATCTAATTTTCTCATCATAAGTATTATCTTACAAATCTCGATGTAACCAAAAAATTTTATTTCTTTTTGCATCTTGCCCTCATCCTTTATAACTTTTAAATGTGCCTCGCGGATCTCATTCCTGAAATCCAAAGTGCTAACTAATTTATACGACTTAATTGTCGCGATAACTTCTTCACATTCACGATCGTCGGCGACCACATTAGCCTCACCAGGGTAATACTTGATTTCACACTTATAATCCTTTATCAGCTCTAACCATCTCCTCTGCCTCATGTTCCATCCCTTCTACTTGAAGAAATACTTCACACTTTTACGATATGTATGGATGGTATACTTCGGAAACTTAGAATACATCTTCTCTTTATTTAGCGTTCCCAACACTTCTCTCAAGTGTTTGGCATGGTCGAACTTATTCCTTGAGTAAATCAAAACTATCGCCAATAAGGAAATGATAGATTTGTCCAGCATCAGATGACATACCATATTCATCATAACCATAAATGCTTCTGGAGAATTCGTTAATCCAACCGAAATCACGAGTAACTCGTAGTATTCATATCGCATCTGAAATGTTTTCTAAGGAATGTCTGCCTCTTTCACTTTCAACTGATGATAGCCTGCTCTGAGTTCTATTCGCGAGAACCAACTAGCACATTCTAACTAATCAAACAGATCGCCAATCCGTAAGTTCGTCCAACTCGCGGTAATCTATACACATTCTCATACTCCCGTCTTTCTTCCTCATAAACATCACCAGTACACCCCACAGGGAATACTCGGCATTAAAACACCTTTGTTGAGGAGTTCTTGCAGTTAGGACATTATCTCTTTCATCTCGGTCGGTGCCAGAAGTTAAGGTGCTTTCGTGACGGGTTGTGTTCTTGGTATTACATCTATCTAGAATTCTACTCCTCGTTCCAGTGGTAACCCTAGAAGGTCCTATGGGAACAATTCTGGATAGTCACACACTATAGGAACATGTTTCACTTCTTTCGTATCGGTCGTAGCTTTAACAAGATACGCCAGGTAAGCACTGCACCCTTTCCTAAACAAACCTTCGGTTTTATCATCGAAATGATGTTAAGCCCTTAAATTTCCTTAATACCATAAACCTTCACTGTACCGCAATCCAAAGACTTCAACCTTATCAATTTACTCTTACATGTTATATGAGCCTCAAACTCAAACTCCAAATCCATTCCCAAATGAAATTGAAGTCTCTTAAGGTCAAACAATAGAGTAGCAAGGTACTCACTTACCTCTAATTCCATTTTACAATTCTTAATCATTATCATACTTTAACAAAAGTATCGGTAGTGATCTCTTCCATAAAGTCTCAGGTACACTGCTACATTCTTCTGAGCCTCTTCCTTTCATATTCGCAACACTATGTAGCCTCATCCTTTCATGCCTTTTGAATTAGGATACCTTGACAATCACCTGTACTTCTTGATCATCTCTAATTTCTCAACATTCACTTCGTCACTCACAATCCCAGCAAGTTCCCTTATGGAGTTAACTCTTGTAAGCATACTACATGTCTTTGACTCATTCTAGTTGGCTTATCTTCGTTTCTTTCATGTTGCTTCCACTTGGATTTCCTAGTTTGGGATACCTTTGATGCTGCAGCGAACATTGTTGGCATTGTAGCGTGAAACAATTTAGCAACTCCATTAGTATTTGACTACAAGGTCCAAGTGTGATTCTTTTCCATTACTTTCTACAGTCGAAGTCCTACTACTTTCGTATATCATTCTATCACACATTTCTTCAAAAGGTGTCGGGTTGGCACATGTCTTACCACAACATCCAGTACGACCTCGTCATTCTTATCCATTTGTAGCAATCATCTATATTATCTCTAAGGAAACACAAACGTTATCACTCTAGAAATTATTTAGCACATGATTCGTAAGGTAAGTAGTTAATGACAGTGGCCAAGTGTAATGAACTCTTTACATTACTCTTCAGGTACTGCATACTTCCCTTATGATTTCACTTGTGCTAGTTTCTACTACTCACGCAATCATGCAAACATACATATAACCTACATTCTTATCCCTAGTAATTAAGCTTGCATATACACATTCCTCTTTTGCAATTAATCTAACATTCATACATTCTTCTACTTTCATTTCACATGCATATACATATATTCTAGATCTTTACATGAACTTAATCATGCAACTTACCGTTACCGAGATTGCTTGAGTGACACATGGCTTTCTTGAACTGGCCTTTTCTTTATTTTCTGACTTATGTTTCATTCTCTGTTCGAGTCTAAGCATGTAGGATGCTTATTTCTCTCAAACTTATGCTCTAAAACCAACTTGTAAGGCCCGGTCCCGGTGCCCTACTTTGGACGTTGGATTTACTCATAAACACAGTTCTAAATATCAGAGTGAATTAAAACTTTTCGCGGAATATAAAACATCAAACATTCATTACATAATATTAAAATCTTGTCTTTAAACTTTCAAATTTTCTTAACATAAAACATCATAACATTTCTTCACTAGATGCGGTCAGCTCAGTCTCGGGGTGTGCAGAATTCGGGTCAAACCGAAAAATCCGAGAACCGGACCGAAAATTACCCGAAACCGAACCGGGACCATATGACCGGGCTGATATTCGGTTCCTATCTTCTTCAAAATTCGGGTTCGGGTCGGTCCTCGGGTTTGGACCGAGGGTAACCGAAATTTTTACGACAGGACCGAATTTGATAGATCCAACATTCAAAATGCAGCCAAGAGGTATCCTTGCAGAATAATGAATAGTCATAAACTTAGAAATTGAGTAAAGAAACTTTAAACAGTTAAAACTTAACTGTGTGGTGTATTCTTTTCTAGGAGTCATGGTTTAAAGGAAGAAGAAACAATAAACCAAAAGGAGACGAAATAGGTAGAAAGTAGATGTTGACTGTAACTTTAAAAAGAAAATTAATATTAGTTGAAAAGAAAAAAACAGATATAAAAAAACAAAAAGCCTGAATCGATGTGACATATACTGTGTATCATTAATTTTTTTCTTAATTGAAAGTAAAAATATAATTACCCATACTTTAAAATGCAAAGCTACGTAAAAAATAATTACCCATACTTTAAAAAATATATATGTTTATTATTATTATTATTATTATTATTATTATTTAATCATCAACCGATTAAAAGAAATTATAATTCAGATACTTTATAATTTATAAATAAATTACAATTTTAAACTTTGATATGTTAAATCTTTAAATACATTGGGTAAATAACCTATGGATCATTAGAAAGGTAATTTGTTGTCTTGGAAACAAACAAAATAAATACAAGCCATTTATATATATTTATTTTAATATTAGTTTCTATTCTCTCCAAAGTTCCCAACGTCTTCTTCATCTCCTTGTCTTCTGCTCCCTTAAACCTGCAAACAAAATACAAGCTGCGATTGCCTGAAAATCCATTTGAAAACGTGTTACTTTTCGGTCTCGGTCTTAGGCGTTAACCGACGAACCGAACCCGGTTGTGGCTGAAACCCGAAGTGCTTAAATAGGTCCAGTCCTCGGTTACGCATTTCATGCTCATGTTGGTCTCGGGTAAGGTCGGGTTCTTCCCTGTTCGGTCCGGTCTTACAACATTGCACACCCCTAGCTCAGTCCATGCCATGTGTCCCCCTAATGCCAGCTCCTTCATCCTATTTGCCTGTGTGCATACTAAAAGTTAGCTACGCTGAGTGATTTCTAGTTAATCAGGCAACATATATTACATTCACATACATACTTACACGTATCCAAAGACACATATTAATACCTTAACTTGCTTATACTTCATTCATGCATACATACATACATACATACATGCATACATACATGCATACATACATACATACATTCATATATACATACATACATACATACATTCATACTTTCTTTCTTTCATACTTTCATACTTTTCATACTTTCTTGTTTTAGTCTACTAATACATACATAATTAGCTTTACGTTTTAAAGAGAATTTCGCCCTGCATACCTCAAATATTATTATGGTCCAGTACCCTTAATCCTCGGATATTATTAGGGTCCGCTTTCCTTCTTTCCGTACAACCATACAACCATATATTTCTTGCCATACAACCATACATTATTTTCCATGCATACATTAGATATAAATACACACAAACACACACACACATATATATATATATGCGTATATTCATAAATATCTACATATATACTCCTAACCTTTTCTAAATTCGTTCATCATTTCAATATCATTCATATATCTTTCAAAAGTCATTCATATAGCATACACTTACCACTTAAAGTAAGTGTATTAACAAGCACATAAGAGTATGCACACAGCCCCGAAAAACATAACAAAAATAAAGGGGCTAGAAACTCACATGGATCCTGCTTCTTTCGGAATTGATGGTAACACCTCTTTTTAACTGAACACGACTAATTGTGTAACAAGGAACATAAGTTTAACTACTATTCTCGTGCTCTTACGTATCTATTCTAGCCTCGGTATTTCTTTCCAGGCTTTTATCATCTTTAAACATTAACTTTAGTTATCACATAATTACTTATTTTTAGCGTATACATCGTATAAGTACATACTCTTCGTTTACGTACGTATTCGTTGTATATATTTCTTTTATCTGGAAATTCACCTAAGCCCGTGTATGTTTTTGGGCGTATAGGTTATCCCTAGTGTATAAGTCATTTCCAAGTATAAGTCAACACATAAGTTATTAAGCATAAGTTGTCCGTATAACTTATACTTTCATACATATGCGCTTCTACATACATATACGTTATACATACATATACATCATACATACATATACGTTATACATACATATACTTCATACATACATATGTGTCATGCATACATATACGGACATACTTATGCTCCCCCAAACATATGCACCCGTATAACATATACGACGTATATGTTCAAATATGATTATCCTTAACGCTTTTTCAGGTTTTTCTTCGATTTCAGTGACGCCAGCCGCCGCTAACCACCATGGTTTTTCGTACATTTTCTTCCTAATCACATCTTTTCATCTCTTTACGCTTATTTTAATGATAAAACGAGTTATGAGCCATAACAAGTTCGTTTTCGTACTTTAACTTGGTCCAAACGTCACCCGTATGTCCTGATTCATTCCAAACAACTTGTTTACATTCAAGTTTACATTTTTCTCACATAATAAGGTCTGATTTACTCTCCTACCAAGTTTCGTTCAAAACCGACTTCGTTTACCCATCCTTTTCACGAACTGAACACTACCCGATTTACCCGAAATGAAACAACTAATCCGTTTACTCACAAGTTAATTAATTATCAATACTCGTGGCCCATTCTATCATCCTACCAATTTTTATGTAAATTCGTACACGAAAAGAAAACATTTTTAACAAAAACGTACATTTGATGTTTATGTTCAAATCACTCGAATATACAAAAACCATATCAAAAGAACTCGGATTTGAGTGATTCAAGCGGCCACGAAACCGTCTCGCCCCAATCTATAAACCCATCAGCTGCCTTTTCTGGAAAACGCCTCTATAGTTGCTGTAAAAGCTGAAAAGTGGCCGGAAAATTCCATTTTTAGCTGTTACAGTTTTGCTGATAAAAACCAGACTTCCCGACCTCATTTATATGCCATGAACACTGAGTTAACATTTGAGACGGATCAGGCGGTTAGATCTCCGGGAATCGTCGTGTCTTTGTGGGTTATTTTCTCAAAAACGGAAATTTGGTAAAGAATGAGTTTGGAGGCTAGGATGGGTATGAATGAGATGGTGGCTACATTTATATGAAGAAGGTAGGGTTTCATGTTTAACTTTTCATCTAATGACACTTATTCCCCTCCTACTTTAGATAATTACATTTATCATCTATAATTTAATTAAACCCAATTCCTTTTAAATATAGACGAAACTTGGGATGATATAAACCTGTAAATAGAATAACATATATAATCTTCCAAATTATCATTCCATAATCCATATGATATCCATTTGTTCCATACCCATGTAATTTAATATTCAAGTTCATACATTATACCACAATTTTAAATCTAAAAAATATGATACCTTAAGCCACTTCGGACGTTTCATCAACCGTCTCATCAATGATGATTGTGGGTTGTTCCAGGGATAAGTCCTTCATACCTACGAAATAAAAGAAATCAACCAAATTGCTAATGCTTATATTGAAAAAAATACAATTGAAACGTACAATAATAATATATTACAACCTTTTCCAAGCTCTCGATGTTAAGCATGGTAATCTCAATTATAATTTTACTTTTAAAAGAACGCAACCAATCTTGTGCACATACCAACGCTTCCACTATTTTTGGAGTTAAGGAAGTTCGAAAACTATCAAGCACCCGCCCCTCAGTGCAAAACGCGGACTCAGAAGCAATCGTCGAAACTGGAATGGCAAGAATATCTCAAGCCATCTTAGCAAGAATATGATGTCAACATTGTTGAACTTTCCATCATTGTAAGATGTCAAATCGTGGGTCCTTTGATTCTCAATCTTCTGAAAGATATATCTCTAATTCACTTTTATTCAAAGATGCATTCGAACTTCTCATAGCCATTTCAAATCGCTTTGTCATGATTTATTCAATGTCCATTGCATTACTAGAATCTTCGGCGGCCATTGATGTAGATGATGACACATCAAAGTCCTTTCCATTGTTAGGCATAGGCTTTTTATAAATATCAAACAAAGTATGCACACTTGACTTTAGACTTTATAGGATACTTTCGTCTATATACTTTGCTATGACAAGAAAGTCCATATATTGTCATTTCCTTCTCGGGTCAAGAACCACGACAAGGAACAAAAAATGGTTCAACTTAGCAACATCCCCAAAATATTTATGATTTTTTTTTCATGTTAAGTTCCATTTAACGAATTGTTAAATCATTATCGTTACAATAACCATCTATCACGGTGCCAATTCCAAATACCTCATGCACATAAGCATTAGAAGTCACATAGCGTGAACATGAAAATCTCAAAGCAGCCTCATAAAATACCTTAAAAAAGGCAACAAGCTACTCACTTTGGCCCAATCATCCTCGTAAATTAAACCACCTACAAATTTCTTAAGCTCTTTCTCAAACTAGAATCCTTTTACCAATAAAATAGAAAATGCTTTCTTAAATTTAATAGCAGATTATATCATTGAATATGTAGAGTTCCAACGAGTTTCAACATCCAAACACACTAAACTTTTGCTATCTATTATCTCTTCTTCAACACAAGCTTTAAATTTTTGAAGTCTAGCAGGAGAAGACCTCACATATCTCACTAGGACACGAATTTTCTTGATTGAATTTGTCAAATCATGTAACATCCTACTTTTGATAATAATAGATAAAAGAATTTCGTTTACTTAATGGTGTGTTATTATATAGTTAAATTAATTAAAAATAATATACTGTGGGTTTGGACAATAAAAGATGGAACAAGGGTTGGTGATGGACCTTAGTCCATGGGCTTAAGGGTATTTTAACACCCTTAAACCTCCCTAAAACTCTCATTTTCCTTCATCCAGCCTCCCTACACACTCAAAAACACACAAAAACACTCTTCTACAACTCGGATTCAGATCTGGGCTAAAGAGAGGAAGATTTTGTGATACAAGCATCATCAAACAACAAGAAACCCGTCTAGATCACGTATTAACCAAAATCCGAACCAAACCAGATCCAAGAAAGGTACCTTCTTGTTGTAAAGGTTAGGTTTTTGAGGTCGGTTTGCGATAGGATTTGATATTAGGGAAAATCACGTTGTATGATGTAAGAAAAACATAAACTTGATCCTAAACAAGTTGTTTTGAATGAAACGGGACAACCGGGTATTGTTCGGTCCATGTTAAAGCAAGAAAATGAGGTTGCTACGGCCCATAACTCGTTTTATTAGTAAAACAGAGATAACGAAATGTAAGAAAGTGATTAGAATGGAAAAGTATGAAAACCCAGATTTAAATCCAGTTCTTGAGATACTCAATTCGTTTGGAGGAAAAACAAATCGAATCAAATTGAAAAGAATCGAATCGAAATGAAACGAATCAAATCGAGTGAGAACTCGATTCAGTTAGAATGAAAACTTGATTCAACCAGAATGAAAACTCGATTCGGTGAGAATGAAATTCGATTCATTTAAAGATGCATTTTTCTGATGAATTTTTAATGAAGCGTTATTAACGAAAATAAAATTTTTTCAAGCTGACCTGACAGCTTAACCCTAGCCAGGGCTCTGCCCCTTGGACCCTAATAGGGGCTGCCCGTCCCTAGAAACCCGCTGCTAAGGGCACTGCCCCCATACCCCCGTTAGCTAGGGTTTTCACTTACTTATAATATGATCTAGTTAGGAGTAGTTAATTGATACTCAGATTTTTTACACTAGTCATGCACAGTTAAGGAGGGGTATTACACTTAACTCCGAGAGAAACAAGACTCATGTGAGTTTCTAGCCTCATTCCTATATTATGTTTTTAGGGCTGTGTGCATACTCGATGTGATTAGTTAATACACTTACCTTGAGTGGTAAGTGTATGCTATATGGATATTTTATGGGTGATATATGAATGATATAGAATGAGTTAAAAGCATGAAGGTAATTATATGAAAGATAATATGAAGAAATGTATGTATGGTTATACGGGATGAAGGGACCAGACCCTTATAATATTTTTGAGGATATGGACCAGATAATATTTGTAAGGATCAGGACCACACCCTTATTATATCTTTGAGGTTATACGGAGAAATACTTTTTAATATGTATAGATAGTTGTGCATGCTCTATGTATGTTAACAAAGAAAGTATGAAAGTTTGAAAGAAAGAATGAATGTATGTATGAAAGAAAGATTAAAAGGTTAAGTATGTAATATGTGCATTCGGACACGTATGTTTGAGGATGTAATCAGCCCCGGCTCTTAGGGTGTGCCATGTAGGCGGGCGGACGGGGCACGTGTTTTTCGAGGGCACAAAACTTTTTGAAAATTTCCGATGTTATATATATAAAATACCTAAACGCTCGTAATCCCACTATTTTTATAATACTCACTCATTTTAGACCATTTTTTTTAATTACCAAAAAACTTATAGGCCCATTAAAAATTTAAAAAGGTCCATTGCTTTTAATTAGCTAATAAAAGTTAAATAACTAAAAACAAGAAACGAACATGGGGGATAACAACAAAGTTCACTACGAACGCTAGCAATCACGGAAGCAATGCAAAAATGAGTTTTTCGAAATTACAGTTATTCAAATCTTATTTACAATCCACAATTCTTAAGAAAGACTTAGCGGGTTGGCAATGATAACTTTAGAGACGGAATATTAGTTGTCATAAATTGCGAAGAGTTGATTCACCAATTTACTATCAAGAATGTTAGGAAGCTTTACAAATCCTTGGTTAGCTAATAGCTTGTTCAGTATGTCATGAACTCATTCTAATACAATGACTTTTGCTAATTGTTACGTTTATTGTTATAGCTTTAATTGGCGTATAAAAAATGTGTTTACATTATTTAATACATTAAGGCTTAAGGGGAGTATTTTTTCCATTTTGGCCGAGGCACGTGAATTCTCAGAGCCGAGCCTGAATGTAATATATGTTGTCTGATTAACTAGAACTCACTCAGCGTATCTGAGTTTTAGTATGCACGTAGGTAAATAGGCAAATGCAGCTAGCTTGAGAAGGATACATGACATTGGACTGAAGAGGCTGGCATCTTCGGAAGAATGTTATGATGTTTAATATTATTTTTTAAGAGAAGTATCGAAATTTTGTGATGAGATTTGGAATGATTATGTAATCTAGGTTGAAGTTTAATGTTTCCGTGAAAGTTTAATTCATTCTAATATTTAGAACTATGTTTATCGGTAAATCCAACTCTAAAGTAGGGCACCAGGACATGGGCCCTACAAATCACCTTGTCCATCTTTAACAACTAAGTTAAAAAATGAGTCGCACACCTCACATGAAAAGAAGCTCCATTTAGTACACCAAATTCCCAATGGTTAAAAAATTTTTTCAAGTGTTGAATAGCTACATCGTTCGAGCTAGCATTATCTACAGTCGTAGTCAAAACATTTTTAAGCCCCATTCAACTAAACACTTTTCAACCGCTCTCCCTATTAAAACTCATGAATGACCAACAATTGGACAAAAAATTATAATTCTCTTATGCAAACGCCAATCATCATCCATAAGGTATGCAATTAAACACATATACGATAAATTTTGGCCCGAATTCCAAGTATCTGTTGTTAAAGATATTGTTGAGGACATACTTTTAAAGATGTCAACTAATTTTCTCCTTTTATTAATAAAAAAACTATAGAAATATCTAGTAGCGGTAGAACGTGAAGGAACAAAAAAATAAGGATTTATACCCTTGCAGAATTCACGAAAACCTTCCCGCTCCACAAAAGAAAAAGGCAACCCATCAAGAATCAACATTTTTGTTAAAGCTCTTCTAATTATTTCTTGGTTAAACTCCCATAACTTAGGAACCATCATGGTTTCAACGGAACCATCTTCACTAACATGTGATTTCAACTCTACATCAATTAGTTTGTATATTTTATCAATATTTGGAGGATATGTTTTGCAAGTCTTATTATGATTTTTCAAAGGAGTAGCCCCACCTTTTGATGAACAACCTTTTTTTCTACCATAATACTTATACTCAGCATTATCTGCTGTAACATTCGTTAATTTTCAAACACGAAAACCCGACCCATTTTAATTTTTTGATGTGATTTGGTTAATTATACATATACTCTTATGTTACATATTTCATAAGTAATAGTTTTTCTTTCCTAAAGTTATTTAATAATATTAATCATTACTAATATATATATATATATATATATTATAACACTCATGATTTTTTTTCTTTATTCAAATATCACATAAATAACATTATTGATGCATAACCAAAGTACATACTTTTAATCTAGTTATGTCACTTTATTTTTGTCACATTTATTTTTTATCTAAGGTTATTTATTTTTTTTAAAAAATGAAAAACTATCTTCCTACACCATTCAAATTTTGGTCAAACCTCCTCCCCCAAATCACTCTCCTAATCAATTTTATCATTAAAACATTCTAAAGAATAACCTTCTTATTTTAGTATAAATAAGAACACACTCCCACCCCTTTCATTCTTGCACCACTCTTTGACAAGTTCAAGAGATTATTTTTTTCCATTTCAAAGGTAGGGTTTTAATTATTCAAGTTTTCTTCATCTTATTTCTATTTATTTTAATTCTTATTCATACTAGTTAATCAAACGGTCATATGACCATAACACAATCATGTCTAGGAATCCACATAATCCATACATCATGGTGTATAGGGTCGATGAGACAAAGAACACAAGGAGATGATCGATTACATGAAGGTCACACTTGAAACGTTCTTACATCTTTATTTTTATGTTTTGAATCCTTATTTTTATTTAAAGGACCCAAGGATTTTTGATGATATATGCTAATAAATGTTATATAACCATATCCAAAAATTCCATAATTTTATTTCATCAAAATTCTTTTCTAAATCGTTAAAATATTTCTTTTAGCAATATTTCAGTTTTGACATTAGATATAGCCGTCAACGAAAGAGGCATATCTTGTTCATAAGAAAATGAAAAAGTGCAATACCAAACTCTATGATATACTTCATTGAAATATGGTTCTAAAAACTAATTTTACGCATTTTAAGTCATTCATATGAATTCGCAATAAATATTTTATAAGCAGTGCGCAGATTCGTACCATCTGATTTACACGGCTGTTTTGGCCTATTTAGGTTACGAATTTCTGAAACTTTTCTAATTGAAAGTTGTTCTAAACATTCTAATTTAGTAGACTGGAAAGTCTTGATTTATAATAAAATGGGTTGATATTTTAAATACCTTAAACAAAGAAGAACATTTTCCTGTTCAAAAATGATTTTGTATTTCATCTTCCTTTTTTTCTTTTCCTTGTTTCTTTTAATCTTAGTTTTTTTATACATTTGATTTAGTATTCTTTAAACTTTACAATACCATTAGTTATTCCTTAATTATTATATTTTGTTTATTTATATTTCGTGAAGTTCGATCGTTCATTTTCTTTAACGCACTTTCGGTTGTCATTTCAAGTTTGGCTTTAATCTCAAAGGTGAGTTTCTCACACCCCCTTTTTAATGCTTTCACACATTTTGGGGTAGCATATATATCATATCAACATTACAATTTCGTTTATTCATTATTTTCAAACTACAATTTGTTACATGGACTTGTGTGTTTATTTGCTTACTTGCTCAAAGATTACGTGCTCATGGTTTCCTCATTAAGTATGATCATACGCCCCCCTTTGCGCTCAAGACATTTGTAGTTATGAGTGGAAAAGGCCTCATTATCCGAGTACGTTGGTGCACAATCCCATCTGGAAAGGACCTTACTTGCGCTTATCTTAGTACGTTGGTACACAATCCCAACTGGAAATGACTTTACTTGCTCATTTACACTTGTGAATGGAATAGTATGATTTTTATGTACTTATATTAAATTTGTGTGAACTCACCAACTATTCATCTAGTTGACATTATTTTATACATAGGCTACAGGTACATTTATTCGAAGTTGACACAAGAAGAAGACATTAGAACTTAGGGTATTTCAATAAATAGACAAGTTGTTAAATTGTGCTTGTGTTTTCCGTGTATTTCTTGTTACACAACTGTGTACTTGATGTTTAAATTAATTAATGATAATATTGTTACTTAATCGTGTCACATGTATTTTGAGCAATCTGTACGTCACACTCAGGCGTTTTCACTTTAACAGGGGTGTTACATCTGCCAAAAGCCTATTAAAATGATCCCACCGTACAGTTTTTGTCTTTTTTCATATGAGTGGATTGAGAGTCACTTACCATGGAGGGTACACTTGGGGGTTTTCGAGTTTTATTTTATAGCTTTTTTTAGTAGTGTTAGACATTACCTTGTTTTCAGAAAATTGCTCACGCTAAGAGTCATTTGCTTGAATATTGTCCTCCATTTCACAACTTAATCTGTCAAGAAACAATTCTAATGTCAAATAGCAATCTATAAAATAAATTATAACTAACATTCTAATGTAAACAATACCATAACTAATAAAGTAACAATTAATAATATATCAAAGTAACAGTATGCAATACTTTTATAATAGTAAGGGTATAACTTAAAGGTATTGAAAAGGATAACCTAAATTAAACCACACCACAGTAAACAAATTTGTGGTGTAAAAAATGGATAACAAAACAAACACCACCTATTTTTTGTTTAGTACTAAATCTGAAAAATGTAAGTAACAAATCTTTGAAACAAGTAATCCATAATTTAACAATCTAACAATAATTAAGTAATTAATAATTTAATAAATCAATAATTGACAATCTTTGAAATAAATATGAAAATCTACTAACCTTATCGAGAGACAACCGGCAAGTTATGGTGGAGGAAGAGAGTGGAGTGGAGGCCGGATCTATGGACGCCAGTGGTCGACGCTGACGGTGGAGGAAGAGAGCGGAGGCTAGATTTGTGGAGGAAGAGAATAGAGGTTGTGGAGGAAGAAATGAGAGAGGCGTGTTTTTGAAATAGATTAGGGTTTCCATATCACTGATGCTATCTGTTATATATTATATATATAAAAAATTTCGGATCCGAAAAATCCCAAAATCGATATCTGAATCCGAATCCAAAAATTTGGATATCCGGGTTTTGGATATTTGAAATCTTGGATATCCAAATTTTCGGATATTTTGGATTCGAATTTTCGGATATTTCGGATTCAAATTTTTCTAAACACCCCTAGACTATGGTGTTAAGGGAAAACAGAGTGGGTGAGAAAAGAAAAAGGAAAATTCATAGAATGTCCCATTAATGGAGAGAGATTCAATGTTTGTCTCTATAAATAAAAGTTTTCAGAAATATCCCCTACAAACAAGTCTTTGACGACGTGTTAGACCTCAACTCATCTTACACGATTTGTTTGGCCACCAAATGTGTCTTGCACGACCTATTAGCCTCCAACGTGTGTCTTTCATGACCTGTTAATGTTTAACGCGTATTTCACGACCTATTAGCTTCTAACGCGTCTTTCACAAACATGTTTGGCCTACTAATTCTTTTTTTAATTTTACGTTATGATAATTAAATTTATCCATATTTAGTCTTTCTTTTATAACTTGTAATGTATAAATTTATATATATAATTTCGAATATGTCATTGAGACGTGTTTATTTTTTCTATATGTTGTCATAAATTTTGCTCAAAACCCTAAGTGTCAAATAGATATTTAATCTTTAATAAAATTTTACGAGACTCATTTTAAGTAAAGTTTATGCCAATACATAGATATAACTAAGAACGTCTCAACGGTACATTTGGAACTTAATACAATTTACGTATTACAAGTTATTAAAAAACCAAATATGAGTAAAATCAATTTTAACAATGTAATATTAAAAAAACAATTAATGGCAAACATGTGATGAAAGACGCGTTAGAGGCTAACAAGTCGTGAAAGATGCGCGTTGGAGGCTAACAGGTCGTGAAAGACGCGTTGAGGCCTAACACGACAACAAAGACGTGTTTGTAGAGGACATTTCTAGAAACGTTTATTTATGGGGACAAAAATAGAATTTCTCTCAATTAATAGGACATTATATAAATTTTCCAAAAGAAAAACCCTAGTGTTTTTATATGTCACGTGATATATGACACACCAATAAGCATTCTCTCTCCTATGCTCTCTCTCCTCAATTCCACTCTTGCAAACATGTTGTAACAATTCGGGTTTTTTTTTTTCGTTTATTAAATAATTATCTAATACCCGACCCGTTTTATTCTCGGTAACTTTAATCGACCAAAATCGCCTTTATTTAGTTAATAATATTTTATTACTATTATATTTATTATACTGTCAAATGTGACTTTGATTCATATACATTTTCCACCCTAACACATAGTTTTAACTAATGTTGCTTCCATCCATAAAGTGTAGGGACCAATTTGTAAAAGTTTGATTAAACATTAATATATTATGAACAAAATCCAGAACCCGTATTTGACCCAATGTCGTGACCTAGATACGTTTCTTGAACCTAAATCTTCGTGGTATTTTGGGAATTGATTTGTTTAGATCGTTTAGACGCGTATATTTTGGGAATTGATTTGTTTAGATCGTTTAGACGCGTAATACTAACCTCATCAACAATCTAATTATGTTAATTTAATCAATTTTGATATGTTTTTCCTTATTAACAAACCGACGACAATTTTGGACTTAATATACAAGAAATCCTTCGTAATGACCCAATTAAACTTGCAGACATACTTCTCTTACCCTCGCCGTCATAACCACCAGCAATAATTAGAGTGATTCTGTTCGTTTATGCTCATTCTTAAACCCCAACGCCGGCTACTGTTCTTATCAATTGGCCATCGTTTAAGCATCGTTAAAGGTAAGTAAAGGCATGGTTTTACTCGCCGTGTTCTGCTCTACGTTTACCCTAAGCTTAATGAACCAAAACATATCGGATTAATGGATTGTGATTCTAGGGTTTATATTCAATTTGGGGGTTTCTGGTCACTTTAGTATATAAGAAATCGTTTTCAGTTACTTTTCAATTGACAAGATGGAGCAGTTGCTTGGTCACTGTGATGTGATCGTGGTGGTCGCGGGTTCGAACCCGGCCACCCTAAAATTTAAGGTTTTAATTTCTTTTTATTAGTTTTGGATTAATTCTTATAATTATTTTAATAAATGATTAATTATATTAATTATTAGATAAATATTATTTTATATAAACCAACATCTTGGAATTATATCTTCTTATCAAGTCTCGTTGAAAGCTTTTGTTTATGTGTATATATGCATATGTATGTATGTATGTATTAATAGTGTGTGTATTATAAACATTACAACTAAATATTGTTTTAGATAAACCTTATTAAAACCCGACACTTTAAATTCACGTTTTCTTATCGTTGAGCGTTTTACAAACATTTATCTTTATTATACAAGTATTATTTGTTTATAAACGAAAAACATAATAAATATGATAAACGCGTAAACTATATGTTTACCCTTAAAGTTCGTTAAAGATTCAAGATAAATATTTATTAAATATTTTTATGTGTACTATTACATATTATAATTATTTATTTAAAAACTTATATATTGACATCTTACTTACTCGACTAGTTATAAGTATATTTTATATTAACATTAGTTTTTTAAATTATTAATTTATAAAGTGATTATTTATTTATAATATCAAGTAAACAAGGGTGGTTTTATAAATACTAAAAATAATTGTTTTAATAAGTAAATGATAATCATTAATATTAATCTTTGCAATAATAATAACAATTGAAATCCATCGCTCACTCAATAATTTCTAAATCCCAAACATAACTCTAATCACATCAAAATCTTAACTCATTTAAATCATGTTATCTAAGTTATAATTAATTTAATATCATATTATCTAACTAGGAATCTTTGACGGTATATCCCGAGTGATTCAACTTTCTCATCATCATCTTCACCTATATTTAGTTCATCCGAACAGGTGAGTAATCACTCCCCTATTTTACTTGTTTTCAAATGTTTTGGGGACACTTGCGTACCATTTATCATATTATTTATCTTATTATTTCTCAAACGCGAACTGTGATCTTTTTGCTGTGTATCAATTGAATGATTGTCTGTTACTTGCTATTTGCTTACTTGCTTACTTGAATCGCTTTCGGAGAGGTCCAACATAATCTCATTATAGTATGATCATACGACCGTCGTAGTGCCGGAGCCGGATCGCATTGGCAATGGTTTCACCGACACCTCATTTCTTTGGTAACCAATGCCCATTCGCATGACAACGGTTTAGCCCTTTCTTTATGGTTGATTGTTTATGTAAGTGCTATGGTTTAATTGTTTATACTCACAGATAACGGTTTTGCCTATTTTTATTCACTTATATCATTATATATTATTACCATTCTTTTTTGTGTCAAAACTGGTGATCTACTCACTCAACATGTGTTGTTGACAAACATATATTTTGTACGCATTTGCAGGTTATAGATTTGGATTGCTTATCTAACTGAAGCTCACATAGAGATGACTTTAGGATAAAACATATACAAGAATAGTTGGTTTTGTATTTGTAATTCTCTTTATTTTTGTTGTATATGAATGTTGGTTGATAATAAATAAATAAATTAACTAGATATTGTCGCTTTATAATTTCATGATAGTAACCTTGTGAACTGTGACAATCAGCTCACGCCCCGACATTTCCGCCTTAGGTTGGGGTGTGACACATGTTTTTGAAGATTTTTTGCACTATAATTTTACTCCTATCTCTCTTCAAAGGGTCACGGACATGTTAACACGACACGACATGGGTTTTAACAGGTTTGAATTTGAGTTTAACAGTTTCGTGTCTTAAACATGTTGACATGCTTAAGACATGTTAAAATTCGTGTCCTAACATGTTAAAGACTTGTTAGCCTGTTAGTAGCCAGTGTAGATTTTTAATTAAAAAATATAAATAAACATAAACTCCTAAAGTCCTAAACCTAAAGACATATTTATATACGACATTTCACTCATGTCCATCACAACCCACTATTATATTTTTAATTGATATTATGATTTGCTTCTATGGTTTTTTAGTTTCAAGTATGAAAAGGATTTGTGGTTTTTTGTTTCTTATATGTTGAGGATTGTGATCTTTTGTTTCAAATATGTTATGAATTATATATTAAATAAGACACTTACGCTTGTTTTGAAAGTTTTTGTTTCATTATACATGTATTATTCATTGTGTGTTTAAACAGGTCCCTTAACAGATTTATACAGGTTAACTTGATACTAAACAGGTTCGTGTTTCGAAAAAATGACACGATTAGTTATCGTGTTGTGTTCGTGTTTGGTACAACATTTCATTGTGTTTTATCGTGTCGTGTCCGACATGTTATGACAACCCTCTTCTTCAACTCACATTCCACTCTTCCAAAATTCTTCATAAATCTCTTAGGTTGTTCATTATGGAAGGGGCTTTAAATCTCATTTACCTCCCCATTGTATATATATTGTCCCGCTATGGTTCAAAGCTCATTTACCACCCCATTATACATATGTGTGTATGAGAAAGTGAGTGAGTGAAAAGTATGGTGGCCCCACCAAAACACCCCTTTTACCGCCGGTCTTCACTATATCGCCTTCCCTTGTCGCCTGTGCTTTACCGCCCCTCAACGATGTAACATCCCGTTTTCTCGTTCGGTTAATAAATAAAATGTGATTTATTATGAGTCGGGCTAGTGTTGGGTTAAATAGATATGGGTTATGGACTTGGATTAAAAAGAAAGGAAGAAAAGACCATGGGCCTGAGCCCATGACCCATAATATATAAGAAAAACTTATGCATTAATCCATTCATTTCCACTAACTGCATACACCATCAAAAACACACACTTAGCTCTCTCTCATCCTACTCTCTCTCTCTAGCCGTGTAACACCCCGGCTAAAACGGAAAACGCCCGAGTGTGACGTACAGATTGCCCAAAACACATGTGACACTATTATGTGGCAATAAAATCATTAATTCATTCAAATCCCAAGTACACAAATTGTTCAATAAAACAAATACAAATGAAAACAATAAAACCCATGTCTTATTTATTTATTATTGAAATAACCTATCTTCTAGTGACTTCGTCCGTTTCATCCTCTAATGAAAGTACATATAGCATATATATAAAATAATGTCAACTAAATTAATAGTTGGTGAGTTCACATAGTTTAAATACTACATAAAAACCATACAATTCCGTGAAAACTTGTGAAAAACACATAAGGGTTCTTTAAACTAGAATCAAAGGTCCTGAGTGTAAAGAATAAATGAAGGTCTTTTCCAGTTGGGATTGTGCACCAACGTACTCAGATCGGAGTCCCTTTTCCACTAGAAACAATGGTCCTGAGTGCAAAGGGGGGGGGGGCGTATGATCATACTTATCGAAGAAATCCATGCACGCAATAATTGAACAAGTAAATACACAAGTCCATGATGCGAATTGTAGTTTGTAAATAATAAATAAAATAAATTACATTTTTGATAGGATATATATGCTAACCCCAAAATAGTTAAAAAGGGTAAAAGGGGGTGTGAGAAACTCACCTTTGAATTGGGATGACAAACTTGAAAATGAAACGAAAGTGCGTTACATGAAACCAAACGATCGAATCTCACGAGCTAGAAATAATAAAAACAAAAGAATTACTAACAAATTTTTATAGAAAATAAAGGGTTGATTTTAAGGTACATGCATTATTATTTATATATACTTTTACCCATTAAAGTATTTTTAATAATTAAGTCTAACGGATTTTAATAAGTTATAATATTACTTATAAGGTGAATATTGATTATAATAATATTTACGGAAATTTAGCGTTGCCGGTATTGTTTTATTAGTATAAGCGTTTGTCGGTTTAGGATTTATATATATATTGTTTATATAATTATTCTACGAGTTTTAACGAGTGTTGCCGGGTTTGTAAAAGTTGATTCTTAAACGAAATTGCTAACAGAAGTAAAAACATCTTTTGTTTAACTATAAAAATAATTTAATTTACTTTTATGATTTATAAATATATATTTAATTTATTAAAACTAATATAAAACGGTTTTAAAAAATATAAAACAGGTTTGTTGTGACCCGGGTTCAAACCATTATTATAGTTAAAAGATGGAAACTAACAGTTATAAACAACAACTCAACTTCATCTTCCTCATCCTAACCCTAGGGTTTCGATTCCCTTAAACCATACCATGTTCGTTAGATTTAGGTTAGGGGTTTTGTTTGTCGAGTCAAAACAATGAAAACCCACCTATCAATTACCTCTAATGATGCCGGAATGAGGTTGAACCACGAGTTGGCCGGAACCGAGTTTATAAGAATGATTTGGTGATATTAACGAGTGTGTTTGTGGGATTATATGTCTTTAGCACGTTTAAGAAGAAACTAGGGTGCTATTTATAGTTGTAATTTGCCCGTTGGATGATTAATTCGCATTATTGATATTGTAATTATAATCCGACGGTTTAAGGTTTAAGATCCGAACGTTGGGGTGTTAATACGCGTAAATGGGTCTTGAATAAGTATTAATATGATGAAGAAACGAGTTTATAACATTAAAAGTTGATTAAAATGGCGTTTTGGGTTGTTTTTTAGGTCGCCGGAGTGTTTCTGCGTCGCCGCCGGCAATGTACCGGAAAAGCGACGGGAGGGAAAGTGGCTGGGAGCTGGGTGTTTTAATATTATTATTTTATTATATTTTAAATTCAAATTTACAATTTACACCCATCAACTTCTAAAATATATATATATATATATATATATATATATATACTGTTTTTAAACTTTATTAATCTTTAACCCTTGAACTTATAATTATACATAATTGATTAAAACCTGTTATATTTTTAATAACCTTAGATTGCTTACATTTTATACCCGATAGATTTAAACTTTGATTATTTTATAGACTTTTATAGTTCGGAGATTCGTTAATTGAATTAAACGAATAGACAATGAACGAGTAATAACTATAAATCTTCGTAATTAATATTAAATTATAAACGACAAAAACGAATCTATTAAAAAGACTCAACGGGTCGGTTTAATGAATACAAATACGAATACGGATAAAAATTGACAAATGTCACAGCATTCCCTACTTTTGAGAATTTCTTCCCGAAATTAAGTAAAAGAATCCGTAACAAAAAGATGAGGATACTTTGTTCGCATTTGGTCTTCTCGTTCCCAAGTGAATTCAGCGCCACGCTTGGATTCCCAATGAACCTTTACCAAAGGTATACGGCTACGTTTAGTTTCCTTGTCTTTGCGGTCCATGATTTCCACCGGTTTCTCGACAAGGTGCATCGTTTAGTCGATGAGCACCTCGTCAAGTGGTATGTGGAGATTTCCCTCAACAAGACATTTCTTTAGATTTGAAACATGGAACGTCGGATGAACAATAGAAAGCTCTTGAGGAAGTTCAAGTGTGTATGTAACACTCCAAACACGAGCAAGAATCTTGAAAGGTCCAACGAAACGAGGAGATAGTTTACCTTTCTTGCCAAAACGAACAACACCTTTCCAAGGGGATACCTTGAGAAGAACACGGTCACCAACATTAAACTCGAGAGGTCTTCGTCGGTTATCGGCATAACTCTTTTGACGACTACGAGCGGTTAAGAGGTTTTGTCAGATTTGAGCAATTAAATCAGTAGTCTCTTAAACATATTCCGGACCGGTGATTTAGGTTTCACCAATTTCACTCCAACAAATAGGTGATCGACATTTACGACCATAGATTGCTTGGAACAAAGCCATACTGATATTCGAATGAAAGCTATTATTGTACGAGAACTCAATCAAGTGAATATGAGAATCCCAGTTTCCACCGAAATCCATGGCACATGACCTAAGCATATCCTAGAGAATTTGAATCGTGCGCTCGGACTGCCCATCGGTTTGAGGATGATAGGCGGTGCTAAGATCCAATCGAGTTCCCAACACCTTTTGAAGCGATGAACAGAAATGAGAAGTAAAACGACTATCACGATCGGAAATGATACGCAAAGGTATACCATGACGAAAAATGATACGCTGAACATAGATGTGAGCAAGTTGATCAACCGAAAACTTTTCATTGATCGTGATGAAATGCGCGGACTTAGTCAAACGTTCAACTATAACCCAAATACTGCCGTGATGGTTTTGAGTAGTCGGGAGTTTAAACACAAAATCCATAGAGATATCCTCCCATTTCCAAACAGGGATGTGTGGTTGAATGAGCAAACCAGATGGTTATTGGTGCTCGGCTTTAACTTTAGCACAAGTAAGGCATTTTCCCACATATACGCGAGGTCTTTCTTCATACCGGGCCACCAAAGTGTGGACCGTAAATCAAAATACATCTTATCCGCACCGGGATGAATGGAATATCGAGACTTATGAGCTTCGTCCATGATGAATGTGCGAAGATCGTCACGATTAGGAATCCACAATCGATCGAGGTAATACAACAAACCATCGCTCTTAGTTTCAAGTTGATTCTCGACACCACAGGACATTTCATCGTACATGTTACCCTCGGTGACAGAGACATGTTGGGCTTCGAAGATACGGAGTTGTAGATCGGTTTGAACAGTCACACAATGAAGCAGAATTGATTTCACATGGATCTTTCGACTAAGGGCGTCGACTACAACATTTGCTTTACCAGGATAATAACGAATTTTGCAGTCGTAGTCGCTAAGTAGTTCGGCACCGAGTTCGAGATCATGCATTGTATAATTCTTTTCATTAACCTTAAGTTTTCGTGAAGCATAAGCGATAAATTTACCTTGTTGCATAAGGACACAACCGAGACCTTGATTGGAAGCATCACAATAGACAACAAAATACACATTACCCTCGGGGAGTGCAAGGATCGGTGCATCGGAAAGCATGCGCTTAAAGAGTATGAAAGGCTTCATATTTCTTTGGACCCCATACATAAGGTTTATCCTTATGAGTTAGAGAGGTTAGGGGCAAAGCGATCTTGGAAATATTAAGAATGAAGCGATGATAATAACCCGCAAGGCCAAGAAACGAACGAACTTCGGTAGGGGTGGTTGGAGTTTTCCAATTCTTAACGGCTTCGATTTTGGCTGGGTCAACATGGATGCCCTTTTCGTTTACTATATGCCCTAAGAACGAAATTTCCTTCTACCAGAATTCGCACTTTGAAAACTTAGCATAGAGTTGTTCCTTCCTTAAGAGATCAAGGACGGAATGAAGATGTTTCTCGTGCTCGGCTTTGGACTTGGAATAAATAAGAATGTCGTCAATAAAAACAATTACGAATTTATCTAGGTAAGGTTTGCATACGCGGTTCATGAGATCCCTAAACACCGCGAGTGCATTGGTTAGCCCAAAAGACATAACCATAAATTCGTAATGCCCATAACAAGTCTGTAAGTCCCGAATCTAGATCACTACAATTATGATATCAATAAACAAGTATTGGTGCGGAATACCAACACTTGGTGAAGCAAGAACACAAGTAAACACAAGAACGTAACAACGGGATTGCTTCAAAACACACGTATATTAAGATACGTCGGGTGCTTAAGCACTTACAATACTTGCTCGTCCAACAACTGTTAGACGGCTAAAAATACTAACAAAGATAATGAATGAACAACCTTTACCCTATACATTACATGACCTATATATAGGAAAATCAAAACAACTAAGCCCAACCAAAGCCCAAAAGGCTCACACACTAAACCCGTAGCCCATATCATACATATGTAGACCAAGTACAAACCATATAAACTAGGCCCAAAAATCTCCCCCTGGGTTTGTAGCTTTGTCTTTAATCATGCTCCATGTATATCCGCATCCTTCAATCCTCCTGCCCAGAACTTGCATATGATGATAGAGGCAACCATACATGTGTATTCTTTAGCGGCTGCTTCAAAAAGTGTGTCAACTACTATCGGGAACGTACTGAGTGTCTTGATATCCTTTTCTCCAAATTTCAACAAATCTCTTGGATCAACGAATTATACTGCCCTTTGTGTAGGTTCCTGGACGGATCGTACACGGGATGTCGCTATCTGCGCAGGTGCGGAATCCCTGCGTAGGTAGATACGAGCGTAGAATACGTATAAATCAAACACACGAGCAATAACCGAAACACGTTATATTGATAACCCGAACACGTGACACGAGGTCACTATTACAGACTCTGACTTGCAAACACGTAACCCTAACCAATCTCGCGAACTGACGAACACTCGAACTATTGAACACTTACAAACTGTTACAGTGAACAGTTTATATAAACACGACAACTTCGCCTCAGGCGAAGTTGTCCTTAACTTCGCTTGTTCAACAAGTTCGCCTAAGCGAACTTGTTGACAACTTCGCTCGTTACATAAACATAAACATAATCAAAAACATAATTACATTACAGACTCGATTACAAACGTTAGACTATGAACTACTGACATACATGTACCAACAGACTCCCCCTTGGCAGTAGCTTCATATCTTGATCTTCAAAGCTTGAGTCTTGTAACCTTGTAGCTTTACGCGTGCGCTCCTTCTCTAACACATACCGACACCACCCTTTGATATTTCCTTGCTTGATCCTTCCAAGCAGGAATGTAGAAGATCTTCTTTTCGTTGAGCATCCTCAGATCAGCTTGCGATAGATTAACAAGATGCATCGGGTCGTAAACCCTAAGCACTTCTTGTTCATCCTCATCTTCCATTACCGCCTCCGCTGTTTCACAATCCACGAACCACCATTTTAGGTCTTTGAGCACGTCCTTGGGCATAAGCTTCATCGGTACTTCTTTAAGGCACCGGATCGGTTTATACTTCATAACCATCCAAGGCTTTCCATCAGCTCTCAAACCTCTATCCTTGTCTTCGACAAGTTTCCCCTTTTGTGGTTTCAGCAGCTCAAACTTCTTCTCCTTAATGCTCTCTTTCCATACGATCTTTCCGATGACTCTAGCCATGTTATTGTCACTTCGATTTATCAACCCCAATCTGGCTAAGTCTTTAACCTCACATTCAGGCAGTGTTTTTAATGATCTCAAAGTTCTCCTGAAGTACTGAATCCCGTCATATCTTTTGATCACGAAGAGCCGCAGCTGCTCATCATATATCCAGCAGATAATACCTTTCTTTGCTTCAGCGTATCCCTTAATATTGTAACTCTTTTTGAACATTTTAGGGACCACCGGTTTCTTCGTCTTTACGAACCATTGAGCACAACCTTCCTTCCAATTCGGCTGCTCTTCCCATTCAGTATCTTCCACAACTGTCTCATCACCCATATCGGGCATCTCAACCTCTGGAATCTCGTGTTCAATATCTTCATCTACTATCTCCCCTTCTTCTATCACACTTTCAACAATAATTTGCTCACCGATCTTCTCAATCTCATCACTCGGCAGCACATCTTCTTCAAGCATAAAATCATCATCATCATCTAGCTCTTTCAACGCGTCGATTACATCATCAACATCATTACCAGCATCCATATCTACCACATCATCACCAGCTGCGCTTGTAGACTCCCCCTCAGCTGTGGAAGTACCAAGAGCTATGGAAGTTCTTGGCAGCTCACCACCTGCACCTTCCGGTGCATTGGGATCATCGTCATGATCTTCTCTCTGTTTTGTCCTCAACTCATCTCCCCTACAGCTCATCTCCCCCTGAGATGCCAAGAACGCTTTCATAGCGTCTATGATCTTCCCATGCTCGACCAGGAGGGAGGCCTGTAGTTGGTTTGCTTCCACTAGGCTTTGAATGGTCTTGGACTGCTCAGCTACAATCCTCTCTAGTGAAGCTATCCTTTCGAAGTCTGAAGTAGGCGTTGGAGTTGGCGGGACATCAGCAGCAGAAGTGACCGCAGGTGGTACACTTGGTAACCCTGCAGTAGTAGTGACTGTAGACTCAACAAATCGTGCTACTACCACCGATGGAGTAAGCGATTGAGGTGGTAGAGACACAATTGTTGGAGTCGACGTCTGGACGGCAGTATCCTGTGCTGTAGAAGGAATAAGAGACATACCAGACAAGGCAGGTGGAGCAAAACGTACCAGCCTTGAAGTTTCTCCAGCTCCCGAACCCATACCTGTCAGTTCTCTTCTTGAACGTCTGAGCACTAGCTGAACTGCTTCTTCTTCATCACCTTCCTCATCATCGTCATCAACAGTTCTTGTCCTCTTCCCAATCGTTCTCTCCCTAGACACCAGCAAACGTCTAGCTTCAGCAAATGTCTCATCAAGATCGGAGTCAGCTACCGAAGTAACTGCTCTAGTAACATCCATGGCCTGAGAACCCGAGACATCCATATCAAACAATCCTTGGCCGCTAAAAGCAGCATCAAGGTCGACGTCTTCAGCAATAGGCACAGCAGGCGCAGCTGATACAGCATGAGGTGCTGCCGCCTGTTGTGGTCTTGGGTCTCTGAACTCGTCCCCACCAGCAGGAATATACTCCGGGTTGACAAGATACCCGAACAGTGGAGTATGCCTGGGACGCAGCTCAGGCTTGCTTCGTGCGCTAGAAGTGCGACACTGAGCAAAGATACGCTTCGTCACACATTCAACGTATCTAATAGGGCGTCTCTGAGGTAGCAACGGAGCCACATGATTGAGAATCATTTGTAAGAACCGAGGATACATAATAAATCGCTCACGTGCCACAGCCCTCCTCTGACGATCAATCTCGTAAAATATCAGCTGACTAAATGAGTATCTTCTGTTGTAAGTTAGGGCAGTCATGGCAGACTGCATCGTCGCGACCATACCATCAGTTCCTGCCTTCCTCCCAGACATGCACACGATCAAGACGTGCATCAGGAAGCGCCACTGATCTAACAAAAATCCTTTTCTCCTCTGCGTGTCCCCCAACGGAGCTGAATAACCCATCCTGAGATATGCCCCATCACGAAAAGGAGCGACGAACTCCGTTGGGTCATCCCTTGTTTCTTCTCCAAACTGCAAAGCCAACCGTATATCTTCTGAAGAGAACTGCACAACATGACCATTTACGGTTGCTCGCATCACCGGGGGATCAACCCGGCAATCATACTCTACCGACTGCCAAAAGTCTTCAATGTTAGGTAGTGAAATAGGCAGGGTATTCGTGATCGCATGGAAGATCCTTGAGCGCAGAAGAAATGTGATTATTTCCCTGTAGTCCTCCACGCCACTTGCGTCTGGGTCTAACATGATGTACTGGTTATGCGCTGGAAAGAACTGTCTTTGATCATTACCGTCATCACCACCAGCACCGCCAACAGCAGCCATATCTGCACCAAACGAACCAAGTTAGATAACTGTTAAGCAACTCACAAGTTCGCGTTATACCATGAGCGAAGTTGTGATTAAAACTGTATAGGCGAACTTAAAGGTGAGGCGAAGTTGGGAACAACTTCGCTTCATCTGTAACTTCGTCTAAATAACTGTTAAACAAATTGGTTTAGGCGAAGTTGAAGATAACTTCGCCCTATCACAACATCGCCTCAGGCGAAGACAAGTGTTAGGCGAAATTAAGCTTCAGGCGAAGTTGTGGATAACTTCGCCTCAAGCGAAATTAAGCACCAGGCGAAGTTGCGGATAACTTCGCCTAAACCCTAACTTCGCCTAAACCCTAACGGCGACTGTTAGAATTCCAACATCGGAATTCCGGTGTTGTCGGCTAAATTCGACGATCAAAGACATCAATACACAAGATATTAAGGATGTGAAGTTGAAAAGGACGTCCATGCACACGTTAACACAAGTTTTTAAGATTTCGGTTTTGAAGGTCCGACGACCCGAGGTCTCGAACCGGGTAAAAACGATCAAGAACGAACAAGTTTGTGAGAGATATTGACAACACATACCCTCAATGATAATAGAAACTAGAAGCAAAGATCGAAAACGGAGATAAAACCAAGTTCGCCGGATATATCTCAATTTCGCCGGAAAACACTCAAGTTCGCTGAAATATAATGAAGTTTACTGTTGAAAATCACCTTATATAGGGTCAGAGTTGGTCAGGCGAAGTTAAGCACAAGTTCGCCTGATTCAACAACTTCGCCTATATGTTCAGAATCAACCCTTTAAGTTTGAACATTTTGCAATTAACATTTGAAAGTTTCATAAAGAGTTAAACAAAAATGATCAAGTCTAAGTAACTAGATATAAAAAAATACAACTACAAAAATAGAAAAACTTATAAAAATTTAACGAAATAAGGGATCAAATTTCAGTCTAGTCAGGGACCACTATGTTTTTAGAAAAAATCCTAACAGGAATCACACTCACTACGTGACTGTCATATAGATCCGTGTTTAGCCGTATTATGACATAGAGAAACAGGTTGTAAGCATGTAAATAACTTAAATGGTTTTCATCGTTTCTGTGATATGGATTAAGGTTCAATTTAGCTCAAAATTTAAGTGGGCAACAACTCAGAGATAATGAAGCCTTCTATCTATTCTCAAAGCGTATTTGGCTATACCCAAGTCACCCCGAATTGACTTCGACCCATAGCGTCTGATTAACTTGTAGATACTCGTTGTCTGCTTCCCGTTCTCTTCTTACTCCAGAATTGTGAAGTCTTGATTGTTACAATAACTCATAAGTACTTAAAAATTTCTTTTTTTTTTTTTTTTTTTTTAACCACACATACTTATAGACTTCGGAGTACTAAACCACTGCAAGTCCCGAATCTGGATCACTGCAGTGTCTTGAAATGCTTTCTTCACGGGAATCAGAACACATACGGGCTCGTGTTTGACTGGGTAGTCGCTTTTCTGCCTATCACTCGGAAAGAAATGCATGAAGACATTCAAAACTCTTAAGGAGTTTCCACGTAAAATCGAGTAATTTAAGTTAATATCACATACACTTTTACGCACCATAAAAATTACCATGACATACAATGACTGTCCTAAAGTCTTTTAAGCCTAATAACTTCACTAGTTAAGCACACACAATCAGTATATATATCATTTTCCAAGGTTGGATCAACTTTCTGTTAAACATAGCACATTTACTTCATACGAAGTAATAGACTTGAAAAGTAATTTCATTTCCCAGAAAAAATTTTGACTTCAGTCACCCCGATCAAGTCAAGGTCTTCAGGTAAACGGCAATCCTGAAGATCCAATGGATCAACTGGACCGACCACATACAAGTATGTGTCCTTCTAACTATGTATGACCGACTAATTTTCAGCAACAGAAAGAAAACACATCATAACTGCCCCGGTCACTTTCAGTCATCTGGTTAATGGCAACCCTCATTTTCTAAGTAGAAACGAGGACCAAAACATATCCGTGGATATGTCCATCAAACTGAGGTAACCGACTAATTTTATGCAATAGTGAATTTTTTTTTTTTTTTTTTTTTTAAGACACAAAAGAAAAGCATGGTTACTCGGGATTGATCATCCCGTTTAGCTCAATTAGGTTTTGAAATCTGGATTTATCAAACGCTTTTGTAAATAAATCAGCGAAATTCTCGAGCGTATCAACTTTTTCGATTTTAATCAGTTTCTTCTCAGCACAATCCCGTATGAAATGATGACGAATGTCAATATGTTTGGTTTTACTATGTTTCACGGGATTGTTAATTACTGAGATGGCTGCAGTGTTATCAATTAAAATAGGAGTGAGTAAGAAATTCAGACCATAGTCGCGCAATTGTTGCTGAATCCACAAAACCTGTGAACAGCAGTTGGATGCTGCCATATATTCAGCTTCACATGTTGAGATTGCAACTGACGTCTGTTTCTTGCACTGCCAGGAAACTAGTCTTCCACCGAGAAACTGACATCCTCATGTTGTCGACTTCCGACTCTGATTGCACCCTCCATAATCAGAATCAGTATAAGCAACCAGTTCCACGTCTCCTCCCTTCGGGTACCACAACCCTAGCTTCGGCTTGCCCTTGAGATACCGTAGTATCCTCTTTGCACCTTTCAAATGAGATTCTTTCGGATTTGCCTGAAAACGTGCACAAAGACAAACAGCAAACATTATATCAGGCCTAGAAGCAGTTAAATACATTAATGAACCTATTATCGCCCGATACAGAGTTGGGTCCACATCTGCGTCACCATCTGATTCAGCGCCCAATTTGTGATTGACGCAGATTGGAGTGTCATATGGAGAACTGTCCTCCATCTTGAATCGCTTGAGCACATCATGAACGTACTTCGTCTGATGAATGAACATCCCGTCCTTCTTCTGATCAGCCTGCAATCCTAGAAAGAAAGTTAGTTCACCCATAGCACTCATTTCGAACCTTTTCTTCATGACATCCTCAAAATCTTGACACATGGAGACTCTTGATGCAGCAAATATGATGTCATCCACGTAGACTTAAACTAGTAGGAAGTCGCTTCCTTCTCTCTTCACAAACAAAGTACTGTCGATCAAACCCCTTTCAAAACCATTCTCGAGCAAGTAGTCCGATAACGTTGAATACCAAGCACGAGGTGCCTGATGTAATCCATACAGCGCCTTGCTCAACTTGTATACGTGATCTGGAAAGTCTGGGTCAGGAAAACCCGGAGGTTGCTCAACATACACAACCTCATCCACTTTCCCATTGAGGAACGCACTCTTCACGTCTAACTGAAACACTTTCATCTTTTAAAACGCAGCAAACGCCAAAAACAATCTTATCGCTTCCAACCGGGCGACAGGAGCGAACACTTCATTGTAATCAATACCCTCTTGCTGATTAAAACCTTTAACAACCAGCCTTGCCTTGTTTCTAATGATAATCCCCTTTTCATCCCTCTTGCACTTAAACACCCATTTTGTGCCTATAGCATGCACATTCCTTGGTTTTTCAACCAAAGTCCAGACTTCCATCTTCTCGAATTGAGCCAACTCTTCTTGCATGGCCTCGACCCACGAGCTGTCCTTAAGAGCCATTTGATAATTTTTCGGTTCAATCTGGCTAATAAAGCAGGAGTACAAACATTCGTTCATTATACCCGTTTCTTTAATGCTTGTATAAACACAGGTGTGCTCATTCAAGCTACTTCTGGTTTGTACACTGGAGGACACATCACCTATAATATTCTCCAATGGGTGATCTTTGTGAATTCTCGTGGTCGGAACAGCACCGACATGCAAATTATCTTCCAAATTTGAAGAGATCTCATCAATGGTTGTTTCTGGCTGAGAGTGAAATGGATTGATAAACTCATCTTCAGGTAAGGCAGCAGGGGTATCAATAGTGTTTGATGTGGAATGTTGACTTTTCTCAATAAGCTGTCGTTGCAATAGATTCTCTTCCTCATCAAGTATCATCTTCGACGCAATTCTTTCTTCTTCTTCAGAAATTTCCAAATTAGGGATGTTAAATGACTTAAATAGCTTAACATAGTCGAAAAGCTCAGCAGGTCCATTGCTTGGTTTTGGCGATTGGTAACTAGTAATGTCGGTGTTACACACCACCTCCACCTTGCAAGTCGATGTATTGAAGACCCGTCTGTTGGGAGTCCCAACAACATAACCGACTAAGATTCCTTCATCGGCTACTTCACCAAATTTCGAATTAGTCTTCAAAATCGAACAAGGAGACCCGAATGGTTCAAGACCGCTCAAGTTGGGCTTCCTTCCATGCATAAGCTCGTAACATGTTTTTCCAAGTCTCTTAACGGTTAACACCCTATTCAGAACATAGCAGGCTGTAGCAACTGCTTCAGCCCAGAATATCATAGGAAGTTTTGAATCTGCCAGCATAGTTCTGGCTCCTTCAATTAAAGTTCGGTTCTTCCTTTCAGCCACTCCATTCTGTTGCGGAGTATACGGAGCGCTGTATTGATGTTCAATTCCTTTCTGAAGACAGAAGATTTCCATTTCAAAGTTCTTGAACTCTGTTCCATTGTCACTTCTGATGTATTTAACTGATTTACTCATGACGTTCTCAACTTTTGTAATTAGATTCTTCACCATTTGAGCCGTCTCATCTTTAGATTTCAGAAAATATACCCACGAATATCGCGAGTAGTCATCAGTGATCACCAAGCAGTAAGAAGTACCTCCTAGACTTTTTACATTCACGGGACCGAAGAGATCCATGTGAAGTAGTTCTAGAGTACCAGCAATAGAGTTGACCTTCTTGGTGAGATGGGATTTCTTGTGTTGCTTTCCCTTCTTGCATGCTATACATTTGTCTTCAAAGTTAAAACTTTTTAAGGGAACTCCCATCACAAGCCCATTCTTGACAATGAAGTTCATCTTCCGAAGATGAATGTGCCCCATTCTCCAGTGCCACAATTCAGATTCTGATTCGCTTGCTTTCGTCATTAAACAAGATTCTCCCGTGGCCATTTCAGTCGACCTCATATCCATCACATATGTATTTGTTTCACGTGGAGCTTTCATTACTATCCATTCGTCTGGTATCTGGAAACCAGGCTTCAACACGATCGCTTCATTCTTTGTGAAATGGACAGTGTAATCTTTATCACAAATATGCGACACACTCAGCAGATTGTGCTTCAATTCCTCCACAAAATTCACATTCTCAAGTGTCATCCTTCCATTTGACACTGTACCTCTACCAGTAATCCTTCCTCCGCTTTCACTAGCAAAACTAACTCAAGCTCCCTGAACAGGTTTTAAGTCTTGCAACAAGTGTTTGTTGCCCGTCATGTGCCGGGAACAGCCGCTATCTACAATCCAAAGACTGTGGGCAGCCCTGTTCAACTGTTCCTGCACAATAAAACAGAGAATTAGAATCTTGGGACCCAAGACCAATTGGTCTTGGATCGATACGTCCCGTACCCTGGCTTTCCAAAGTTAGCATCAGGATAATTCCTGTAAGTCCTGTTAGGAAATCTCCTTGAAGATTGAGTGTAATGCCTTCCAAACCTATGTGAATTGAAAGTGTTATATCTTGTGGTTTGGTTGAAAAACTGAGGTTTGTTTTTATGAAAACTTGAATTAGTTACATTTTGGCATTTTGAAAAGTTTTCATTTTTAGCAGTATCAAACTGATGCTTATTCTCAGTTTTATTTGGCCTCACACCTCTGTATCTCGGCGTCAGAGGGCAATCTGCAACAAGATGTCCTAATTTATTACATCTAAAGCAACACCTACTCTCCATTTTCTTTTCAAATGTTGGTTTGGATGTAGAGGCAGTGTTACCAGCCGTTCGTCTCACATAAGGTGGGACATACGGGTTAAGTGGAGTACTCTTTTTAAAAGATTTATTTTTATCTCCACCAGTGGGTAACACTACCTTCTCTTTCGTCTTACCTGATTCGGACAACTTATCCGAATCGGACGAGACTGGACTCGTAACAGAAATATTTACACTAGAAACAGGCGAACTCGTTTCGCCATTACTAACAGTTGGTTCTTTACATGTAACATTGATGGGAACTGTCTGAGGAACTTCAAACTCAGCAGATTTCTGTACACTAGGGTTGAAAGTGTAGTTGTGGTTATAAGGTGGTGGCACCTCGTGATAACCAATTCCTCCTCTCTTTGGTGAGGTACCTTGATCACTAACGAGGTGATCTAGAATAGCTGAGGAATTTCGGAACTGCTCGAGTTTTCGGTTCAGTTCCACCACTTTCACCTGGTGGTCAGCAATCTGCTTTTCACGATCAGCAATAAGTTTAGTCTTTTCTTCTAAAACCTCATAACTTAGGTCAATTACATCAATTTTTTCAGCAAGTTTAGTTTTTAAGCTTTTGACATCTTTTTCACATGCTTTTATTTTAACTTTATAACTGTTTTCTCTTGCCTTAGTAAAATGATGATCTTCTTTAAGATTTTTAAATTCAGCATCTAAACGAACATACTGATCAGTTATGGTCGCAAGTTGCTCAGACAAATTCTCACATTTTTTACAAACAGGTTTAGAACTTACCTCGGAGGGTTGACCATCGTTATCTGCCATGAAGGCTTTCTCCTCACCAGTCATCTTCTCACAAGCTTCATTTTCTACCTTAGCCATATTCGCCTGCTCACCAGTTTCATTCGCATGCAGGTTCCAGTTGTATTCACCGGCTTCTCTAGACAACATGGCATTGACTTCTTTACTAATCCCAGTAGGCTGTGCAGACCGGCCTTGACCCCGTTCAACTCTCTCGTTTCTGCATTCTTTAGCAAAGTGCCCATACTGTTGACAGTTATAGCATCTCACTTTAGATTTGTCGAATCCGGGCCTACCACCAACAAACTTTCTCCCCGTCTTATTCATGAAACGCTTGACTCGCCTCACTATCATGGCCATTTGCCATTGCAAATCCATCTCCTCCAGATCATCAGCATCGATCTGGTCATAATCCTCATCCAATACAGCAGGGTCAACAATCTTCCCTTGTATGTAGTTCTCATATGAAGCAATAAAAGATGCATAGACTGCAAACTGCTCTTCAGCAGATTTGACACTCATTGGCATCTTGGAATAGTTATTGCTTGAGGCACTTGGAGAGAAACTACTGTTGGAGGTTTGAGGTTTCGAAGCACTTGAACCTCCAGCAACGAAGCAAACATCACCGTTCATGTTTACTGAAACGTTTCCTTCCTGAGAAGAGTTAGAACCTGACTCTCCTTTGGAGTAGTAAGCAGCAGATTCAGGCTTCGAACATGAGCCTGAGTTAAGTTTGGCACCATACATACCAGGGTCTTGAATCTGATCTGTTGGTGTCTCTTTACGTACCATATTAAGCTCAAAGGTTCTGAGCTTGTTTACTGCTGTCTCCAAATCACAATTAGGAAAGTCTCTGTCTTCCCTCATCAGAACTGTGTACATTTCCCACTTCGGTGGGAGAGCATCGAGAAGCTTTTCAACTATCTCCTCTTCTCTGTAAGCAATCGAATAGTTGTTTAGCTCTGTCATTAGATGATAATATCGAGTGATAATATCATCCAGAGATTCGTTCTTCAAATATTTGAAGACAGAGAACTGAGTCTTCAACAGTTTAATCTTTGAGGCACGAATGCCTACGTTCCCTTCGAATCTATTTTCAAGAGCATCCCAAAGCTCTCGAGCCGATGTATACTTTCTGAAAGTATGAAGGATCTCCTGTGGAAGAGCCATAGTGATAGCTGCGTGAGCCTTGCTTTCAGCTTCGTACATCTTCTTCTCCTCTTCATCCATCTTGCTGTACTTCTTAACCACATCACGACCTTCGTACACCATGGTCGGTGGGATATATCCATCCTGGATGCACACCCACATCTTTGCATCCTGGTATTTAATATATTGAATAAACCGATCCTTCCAAGCAACAAAGTCGGTTCCTTTTAACAGCCTTGGGGCCTTAGTGGCTGACCCCGCTTCGACTTCCATTTTCACCAATTCAGAGATGTTAATTTGCGACATCTTCTCAAAAATCCGAAAAATTCAAAAATTTGTCCAAACAGTACTAAAGGCGAAGTTAAGAATAACTTCGCTTAAGTGTTAACTTCGCTGGAAAAATTCTTAAATTCGTGTGACTCGGCGAAGTTGAGAATAACTTCGCTTAAGGCAAGCGAACTTAGCAGGTAAGCGAAGTTGAGGATAACTTCGCTTAGGCGAACTTATGAGGCAGGTGAAGTTGTGAATAACTTCGCTTAACCTTATATCTTCGCCGAAACCCTACTTTCAGTGACGGCAACTTCGCCTGAAGAACAGTATCATCGCCCGATGAACACTGAAAATATTCAGATCTGATGTCGACAAATCTGCAGTTTCCGGTCGTTGTAAAGGCTTGAAAATGACAGTATATAGTGATTAGAACTCAATACGAACAAAAACTCGTCCCGTGAATAGGTCAAACGAGACGTTTTCTACACCCGCGTGAAATCCCGAACCTCACAATCGAGCCGATGGCTCTGATACCAATTGTAGGTTCCTGGACGGATCGTACACGGGATGTCGCTATCTGCGCAGGTGCGGAATCCCTGCGTAGGTAGATACGAGCGTAGAATACGTATAAATAAAACACACGAGCAATAACCGAAACACGTTATATTGATAACCCGAACACGTGACACGAGGTCACTATTACAGACTCTGACTTGCAAACAGGGAGCTGAACAAGTTGACAATCAAAAATAGGTATCCTCTTCCCCGAATCGATGATCTGTTCGACCAACTACAAGGTGCGAACTACTTCTCAAAAATAGATCTTAGATCGGGATACGATCAGGTTAGAATCCAGGAGGAGGATATCCCAAAAACCGCATTCCGGACTCGCTACGGCCATTACGACTTCATAGTGATGCCCTTCGGGCTAACAAATGCACCAGCAGTATTCATGGATCTCATGAATCGAGTCTGTAAACCCTACCTCGATAAATTCGTCATCGTGTTTATTGACGATATTTTGATTTACTCGAAAAGTAAAGAAGAGCACGAGCAACATTTGAGATTAATTTTAGAGCTTCTAAATCAGGAGAAGTTGTTTGCAAAATTCTCCAAGTGTAACTTCTGGTTACAAGAAGTGCATTTCCTTGGACACGTTATAAACCATCAAGGAATACACGTTGATCCAAGTAAGGTTGAAGCAGTTAAGAGTTGGCAAGCGCCTAAATCGCCAAAGGAAATCCGCCAATTCTTAGGCTTAGCTGGATACTATTGTCGATTTATAGAGAACTTTTCCTGCATCGCCCAACCTTTAACCCTCCTGACTCAAAAGGATCGAAGGTATGATTGGGGTGAAGAGCAGGAAACGGCATTTCAAACGCTAAAACAAAAATTGTGCCAAGCGCCGATCTTAAGTCTCCCCGACGGAGACGATGGTTTTGTCGTGTATTGTGACGCATCCCGGAGAGGGTTAGGATGCGTGTTGATGCAAAATAATAAGGTCATAGCCTATGCTTCTCGACAGTTAAAAATACACGAGAAAAATTACACCACTCATGACTTAGAACTGGGAGCAGTTATCTTCGCACTTAAAATCTGGAGACATTATCTCTACGGTACAAAGTGCACCATCTTCACCGATCATAAAAGTTTGCAACACGTATTCGATCAGAAAGAACTGAATATGAGACAACGAAGATGGGTCGAATTATTAAGCGACTATGACTGTGACATCCGTTATCACCCCGGCAAGGCTAACGTCGTAGCCGATGCCTTGAGTAGGAAGGATCGGGTGAAGCCATTGCGAGTGCGAGCGCTGGGGATGATAGTCCAGTCGAACATTTCGGATTTGATTCGAGTCGCTCAACGCGAGGCGTTGAAAGAGGAACAATTGGAAAAAGAGGGACTTTACGGTAACGAGAAGAATTTCGAACAGCGCGTGGACGAAATTCTCTATTTCAAAAATCGGATTTGGATCCCGACCCTCTATGACCTTCGTGAATTAATCATGGACGAAGCGCATAAATCGAAATATTCCATACATCCGGGATCGGATAAGATGTACCAGGATGTGAAGGAGTTCTACTGGTGGCCGGGTATGAAAAAGGATATAGCCACATACGTCGGCAAGTGTACGACGTGTGCGAGGGTTAAGGCGGAGCACCAGAAACCTTCGGGAATGTTACAACAACCGGAAATTCCCGAATGGAAGTGGGAGCAGATCACGATGGATTTTGTGACACACCTCCCCAAGACGTCCCGAGGACATGATGCAATTTGGGTAGTCGTGGATCGATTAACCAAATCGGCACATTTTATCCCGATTAGAAATAATTACAACACTGAGAGACTTGCGCAGATTTATATAAATGAAATTGTGTCTCGTCATGGGATACCAATCTCAATCATCTCTGATCGGGATAGTCATTTCACCTCCAAGCTTTGGCAAGCTGTGCAAGAAGCGCTGGGAACGCGTATTAATTTAAGCACAGCATACCACCCTCAGACCGACAGTCAGTCTGAGAGGACCATCCAAACACTGGAGGATTTGCTTCGTGCATGCGTACTGGATTTTAAGGGAAATTGGGATCAACATCTCCCACTCGTTGAATTTTCCTATAATAATAGTTACCATAGCAGTATAAAGGCTGCGCCTTACGAAGCATTGTATGGACGGAAATGCCGATCGCCACTCTGCTGGACAGAAGTGGGCGACACACTGGTTATTAGATCAGATCTGGTCCAGGAAACGACCAGCAAAATTCTTGAAATTAAAAACAATCTGAAGGCCGCGCGGGATCGGCAGAAGAGTTATGCCGATAACCGTAGAAAACCGTTATCATTTGAGAAAGGTGATAAAGTGTATTTGAAAGTATCACCGTGGAAGGGTGTGATTAGATTTGGCAAGGCGGGGAAGTTAGCCCCTAGATATATTGGACCATTCGATATTACTGCGAAAATCGATCCTGTAGCATACCGATTAGAACTGCCTGATGAACTGAGTGCAGTTCACAACGTGTTTCACGTGTCGAACCTGAAATGGTGTCTGTCGGATGAGACATCGGTGTTACCCTTAGAGGGTGTTCAAATAAATGATAAGCTCAACTTCGTAGAGGAGCCCATTGAAATAGTGGACGGTAAGATCAAGCAACTTAGACACAATAAGATCTCGTTGGTCAAAGTTAGATGGAACTCGCAACGAGGCCCAGAATATACATGGGAACGAAAGGACGAATTTCGGAAGAAATACCCCCACCTATTTCCTCAAAAGGAAGTAGTTGACGCGTAAAATTTCGAGGACGAAATTTTTATAACGGGGGGAGAATGTAACGATTCCGGCAAATTCAGGTATACCCTAGCCGGAATATACTATTTACGTGTTATTCAATACTGAATATATGAATTATAATGTGTTTATATGAGTATATAAGATTCACAGTACGAATTATACTCAAATGAACAGTTAGTCGTATTAGAATTTCGATTAACCGATGAACGGTTATTGAAACCCGAACGAATCGGGGATTACGTCATAGATGAAATATATGATGTTTAGTAAGGTTTACGAAGTGTTAAGGCTTCGGGATAAGTGAATTATAGCACAGAAAAAGGATTTTGATTTATTAGTACGTCGGTACGTTAAACGAAACCTTTAACATCAAACCAAGCAAGAGACGATCGATCAAACCGAAAAAAAATGCACAATGACCGACAATATGATGGGTTGAGTCAATAAATGTCATGGTTTAAGTTTTTAAAGTTTTTAAATCAGTTTTATGTAAATTTTATTTTAACCCGAAAAACGACCATTTTAGGCTTGTTTTAAGCCGAATTACAAGTTTAAACGAGAAACGAACTGAGCCAGATTATCCAAAACATTATCCGGATTACGAAAATCCGAATGTGTGGCCTAGAATGGATGTGTGGGCCCCACCCCACACATAACCTTGGACCGATCGGTCCTTGTACACACACACACACACATTACATTTTCTTTTTTTCTAAACATCCAACTCCAAAATCCTCTCAACACTCATCTATCTTCATCCAAGTTCTTGATTTCCAACCAAGATTTACAAGGTATAACACATGTTTTAATGCTTGAATCTTGTTTCCAACTTCATGATCTTGAGAAAAGGAGGTTTCAAATGTAAAAATGGGTGAAAACCCGAGTTGAAACCGATTCTCGAATGTCAAGTGATGTATACAAGTTATACAAAGGATCTTGATCCAAGTAATGAGTTAAAAGAGTTTAGAACGAAATTTTACGGTTGAAATCTTGTAAAATGAGTTTCCATGTGAAAGACGGGTGAAAACCCGAGATGAAACCGACTCTTGCATGATCAAGAGATGTATACAAGTTATACAAGGGATCTTGGTCCAAGAAATGAGTAAAAAGAGTCGAGAACGGATTTTTACGGTTAAAACCTTTGTTTTTATATCAAAACCGACACTATGAAAGAAATGGTTTGATTGTTGGTGTAACTTGCTTGGTATGGTGTTATTGTGCTTGTAAGTGTTGTATCTAGTGGCTAGCAAAGGCTAGAAACCAAGATCTTTGCGATCTAACGCTAGAAAACACAAGATAGTTCGGTTTTCGTGTGATTTAGTTATTTTGGACAGATTGTGGTAGGCTTAGAGTTGGGTCATGAAATTTCACAGAGATGATCTACACAATAAAATATAAGATCTGTGAAATTTTGGTAATTTTTGGATAAAGGATGAATATTTGGTGAATTTAATGCTCGGTTTTGGCCAAAAATGGTGAAAAATAGCTAAACTTCATAAAAAATTCTGGAAAATTTAAGATAAGCTTTTTATAACATATAAAAGTCACACACAAAATTTGAGCATAGTTGGAGAAGTCTAAGTGGGCTTTTCGGTAAAACGAGTTCTAGGGCTTTCTAGCCCGGTTTTTGTGAAAATGGCTTGAAAAATGAGTTTTGGGTTCTGGAAAAATTCCAGGGAGTTATGAGGATGTCAGGGATCATCCCAGAAAAATTTGGGATTTTTCTAAAGTCTTTTGGTATTTTTGACATATTTAGTGTTTTAATGATGATTAAAAATAGATAAATAAATGTAAATATTAAAATTAAATCTGGAAAAATTTTTGTAAAATTTCTTACTGTCAAAATAAGTGTTGTGTAAAATTTCAAGACCCGAGAGTAAACGGGTAATTATTTGTGCTAAAAAGAACATAAAAACAAATTTCTAAAGCTTAAAACGTGTAAACCGGCAAAGTTCGCATAAGCGAGCTGACTGGTATATAAAAAAAAAAAAAACCTAAAAATGGACCATTTTCATAAAACTAAGTAAATTAAGTAAAAGTAAATCATCCGAAAATAATTCGGATGATTTGGGTAATTTTACCCGATTTTACTGTTTCCGGCACCTAAATGACGGAAACGGGCCCCTCGGCCAAACGGGGTGTCCAAACCGAGCTCTAATTTCATCACTTTAACTAAAATAACAGTCAAACACCATTTTTGGGTCGGGTGTGAACAAACCCATTCTTGAAACTAAAAACGGATAACCGTGCTAGGCACGCAAATCAAGGAAAACATAAAAATGATAATTTTGACCGTCAGACTCTAAGTAATGGCACAATCTGAGTCCTTAGAAGTGTCACGGGGTTAAAAATGTCCCCGGATCGAGTACAGTACTGGGTTAACAATGTCCCCAGATGTACCGATTGACACGGATTTAATTTATGGGAATTATATAGTAACGACTTAGATATCATATTACAGATCTAGGCTTATAGCAGTTCATTGTATCACGTCCCGACTCACAGAAAGGTGAGTTTTCACGAGCCCCTTTTTATTGAACTGTTTTAAATATTTTCCCGGGGCGGAAAGCATGTTTCTATCCAAAGTGTTTAAGTACATGCTAATCGCATGGAAACGAATGTATTTATATAATGTTTATTGTACGGAAATCGTACGGTAATGTATTAAGATGGTAATTAACTGAGTTGCTAATATTGTAAAGCCCGAAACAGTGTTCTGGGGTAACCGAGTTCCCAGAGGCTATTAAATGTGTTTCTGAGGTAACAGAGTTCCCAGAGGTTATTAAATGTGTTTCTGGGGTAACAGAGTTCCCAGGGGTATTTGAAAGTATTCTGGGGTAACAAAGTTCCCGGAGGTTAATCGTTATGTTTTGGGGTTAATAGAGTTTTCAATTGTGAACTCAGTATAATTACATCACTTACTTATGATTTTTATAATGATTTGTTATGGTTTATTTAAATTAGTGAAACTCACCAACTATTCGTAGTTGACCCGTTTTCTTTACATGCTTTCTAGGTACACTCAAATTGGAATGAGTGATATGTGTTTGATGCTGTGTGCTATTTTATGGAAGTCTAGAGATCTATATTTTGCATTAAATATGTTAATGTACTATCGGTAACACTTATGTGATAACGCTTAGATGGTTATGAAACTCAGAACAATGTAATACGTTTAAATTAATGTAGTGGTGTTTTCTTTATAAACAATGTTGTTGATATCAGATGTGTCTGTTGCATCCCGTGTACGTTTCCGCTGGGTTACGGGGTGTTACACAAAATCACTAGACAACAAGTCTTGAAATGATGGATCAACTGTAGATGTATCTTGTTCAGCTTGTGTTCTGGAGCACGTGACTCAGGTTGAGTGATTTGTTGCTGTGGGCTATTTGTTTCATTTGTGGTTGGTGTAGTGGTTGTCTCATGTTCACATACCAGCACGCCAGGCCTCGGGTCTTTCTTTCTTCGTTTGCGTGGACCGAGGTTGTAACATCCCGAAATTTCTAAAGTAATATTTAATATATTATTTTGTCGGGTGAAATAAACGAGTTAGTGGAACGATAATAATAATAGCAAAATATGAAGACTTAGTAGGATAATTAGATGGGATTAGATATGAACTAAAAGGAAATATGGGCCTTCGGTCCTTGGGCTTAAGGGAGTATAAATACCCCCTTAAACCCCAATCCTTTTCATTCCATCCATTTATCCATCCTAATCTCTACACACTCCAAAACACACACACACACAACCCGAACCAAGATCCAAAGGCGAGGACCCGAGCTTGTTGGTGCTAGATCGTCGTGACGAACCAAAGCAACATCAAAGACCAGCTCGTGTTCGTAGTTCGACTCGTTTACGGTACGTTTATATCTAGAACATGTTCGTTTAGATTTGGATTAGTATAGAAATGATAGATCGGTGTTTGTATGGTAAAAACGAATCCTACAAAGCTAAACTTACTGAAAATGGTTAAGATTTGATGGGTTAATCGATTGATAAAAGAACCCGTAACCTATATGCCTAAATCGCACCCCTTAAACATCGATGTTAGGCCGATTTGATGGTTGGGGTTTGTAGGCGCTGGTCAGACGATTCCGTGGATACCTAAATCGAGTTATTTGGTTAAGAAACGAAGATGATTAAGGACGAACAGTAGCTGCAGCCGACAACTTCGCCTGCAAGCTAAGTTCGCCTGATGAACTTCGCCTGCAAAGCTAAGTTCGCCTGATGACAACTTCGCCTAAAAGCTAAGTTCGCCTGATGACAACTTCGCCTAAAAGCTAAGTTCGCGTGATGACAACTTCGCCTAAAAGGTAAGTTCGCCTGATGACAACTTCGCCTAAAAGCTAAGTTCGCCTGATGACAACTTCGCCTGCAAAGCTAAGTTCGCCTAAGGTTTAACTTCGCCTAAAGCTAAATTCGTCTAAGGTTTAACTTCGCCTAAAGCTAAGTTCGCCTAAGGTTTAACTTCGCCTAAAGCTAAGTTCGCCTAAGGTTTAACTTCGCCTAAAGTCAAGTTCGATTAGAAAAATAAATTAAAAACCTAATGGAAAATGTGTTAAGACAGTTAATGTAAATAAAATTTTTCCAAGCTGACCTGGCAGCTCGACCCCAGCCAGGGGCTCTGCCCCTTGACCCTGCTAGGGGCTGCCGCCCCTAGACCCCGCTGCCAGGGGCGCTGCCCCCAGACCCCCGTTCGTTGTGGGTAGTAGTTAAGACTAGAAAGATGATATGAGTAGTGATAGTTAATTGATACGTATACTTGTTATACAGTCAGCCGTGCACAACTGAAGAAAGGGATTACGATTAACGGTGAACGTAACCGTGTTCAGGTGAGTTTCTAGCCCCATTCCTTGTGATGTTTTCGGGGCTGTGTGCATACTCGATGTGTTGTTAATACATTTATCCTAAGTGATAAGTGTATGCCGTATGTGATATATGTGATGGATATGAATGATTGCTTGTCGGTACGCGAACGATCTTCGAATATTGCGCGTACTGTCAGGTTAAAAATAAAGGTACGAATATTATATATCGAAGATGTATGAACATTACAAATGAATACTTGTCGGGGCGTGAACAATCTTCGGATATTGCACGTATCGACAAGGGGTATGGTTGTTAAATGAATGATGTAAAGAACGCCTAGAGTGTTCTTATGCTATAATGTAATTATTGTATATGTGAAGTATGTGTATACAGGTACACGAATGGTATATGAGTTCTACGTTCGACATAGTAAGTTAGGATGGCAAATCCCTCTAGCTTTTGTCGGACATAGACTCGGCTGGTGATGGCGTAGTTAAGGACTGCGGGCCTTATACGTAATTTAGATGATAGATGTAAACGTAGATAGGGACGGTGGGCCTTATACGTGTTACAGATAATAGACGACAACGTAGTTAAGGACTGCGGGCCTTATACGTAATGTAGATGATAGATGTAAACGTAGATAGGGACGGTGGGCCTTATACGTGTTACAGATAATAGACGACAACGTAGTTAAGGACTGCGGGCCTTATACGTAAAGTAGATGATAGATGTAAACGTAGATAGGGACGGTGGGCCTTATACGTGTTACAGATAATAGACGACAACGTAGTTAAGGACTGCGGACCTTATACGTATTATAGATAGGCATCAGCATAGGAAAGGACTGTGGACCTTATACGTGCTGTATTTGTATTGTGGTAGCATAGGGGAGGACTGCGGACCTCGTACGTGCTATGGTTTAGGTTGCAACATAGGGAAGGACTGTGGACCTTGTACGTGTTGTGGATGTAGGATGGCATAGGAAAGGACTGTGGACCTTATACGTGCTATATTTGTATTGTGGTAGCATAGGGGAGGACTGCGGACCTCGTACGTGCTATGGTTTAGGTTGCAACATAGGGAAGGACTGTGGACCTTGTACGTGTTGTGGATGTAGGATGGTATAGGGAAGGACTGCGGACCTTGCACGTACCATAAATGGTGAACATAGGTAAGGACTGCGGACCTTTTACGTGTTCACGACCTTGAGTACAGGTATAGACGGCGGACTATGAACGTACTCTCGGTAGACTGAGGTTAGTGATTGTAGATATGTATGTATGTATGTATGGTAGTAAGTATGTATGTAGAACAGAAGGGTAACTAGTTAGGTATGGATATGTATCTTCGGATATGTATGTATGTGTATGTATTGTATGGCGTCCGATTAACTAGAACTCACTCAGCTTAGCTGACTTTTAGTATGCACGCAGGTGAGTAGAATGAGACAACTAGCTTGAGCGGGCACATGGTGGGCGAATAAGAGACTGGCATTTGAAGACTCAAGATGTTTAAGTTTAATGTTTCGTTTATTTTGAAAGGCAAAATGATGTTTTAAGACAAGACGTGTTTTGATATGAAATGTTTTAAGAAAGTTTTTATATTCCGCGAAAGTTTTAATGAACTCTGATTTGTAAGAACTGTGTTTATGAGTAAATCCGACGCGAAAGTAGGGCTACCGGGTTCGGGGCCTTACAGAGGTCCGCGGCTGGATCTTCAGCTACATTTTCTTCAATAATTTCAACAACTGTCTGAGGAGGCTTCAGAGCAGTTGACTGTAATAATGCTTTTACAGCTTCCAAAGAACTTAATTTCCCAGCACTTGGAGAGGTATCTGACTGACGGTGTTCAGTCTCATCTTCTTCTTCATCAGAGATTTCAAAAGTTGCAGCACGTGGTTGAACCGGCTCCGCATGTTCATCAGCAACCTGAGCTATGACTTGCTCAGCTTCTGTCTTAGCAAATCGTCCAAATTTTACCAGAGCATTGAGGCCCTGATGTACAATCTTGGATCCTTTTCTATTCTGTTTCATCAACCCAAAGGTGTTGGGTCCCATTGACTTCATATCCAAAGTATCAACAGATCTGACCAGGTCGGTGTAATGAGAATCGAAGATCATCTGTAAAAATCTTGGATACATGAGGAACTCGCCTTTTTCTTCGCTTTCAAGTTGCTCATTATTTCATTGAAAAAAAATTTTGAATAATTGTAATTCCAATCCATGATCAGAGCAACGATAGCAGACATCTGAGTGTGACTGATTTCGTCTGATCCTCCCTTCCTCCCCGAGACACACGTAAAGAACGTGTTTATTAGGTATCTCCAATACGGGTGAAACAATTTCTTGATTACCGGAGGATAGGTGCCTTCGTAACCAATTTTTGTGAGGACTTCAGTAACTTCAGCAGTAGAGTATTCTGTTGAATAATCAGATTGATCCCCAAAAATAAGTACTTCTCTTACAATGGCCTCTGTGATAACAACTGGCTTCTTTTGTACTTTGGATTCTATATACACGACTCCATCTGGCTCTCGTAGATTGATTGACGCATTGTTCCAATATTCAGTGACCATCTTCTAGCATATGACAGGATTTTCTTGTAGTGCGTGAGAAATCCTGCACGTGTTGAGACCGACAATCATAGACTTGAATTCTTTGTGAGTCAGAGGTGGATCATATAAGTATCCAGCTATATTGTGCGTATCAACGAACTTTAATGAAGTCTGATCAGCCATTACTGCACCAAATGAATCAAGTTAGTAAAAATAAAAACATTTGTTGATTTGGGCTTTGAGAGTTAAGAACAAAGTAACAGTATGGTTAAGCCCAACAGAAGGTTATTGATGATTTGGGTTTTGAGATTAAAGATTTAAGCCAAAAAAATTATTAAAAGGACAATAATAACATAAAACAGTATGGTTAGGCCCAACAGTGAGTTTTAGGCCCAACATGAGAGATCTCGTTCAACAAAGGTGTTCTCTGTCAAAACCTGAGTTTTCGGTCAACGAAAGTCAACCGAGAACGGGTGTTTTCGGTCAACATAACCGAGAATGAGAGTTTTTGGTCACATTTAGCCGAGAACGGGAGTTCTCGGTCAAGGCAAAGAGATCTCGGTCAACAAAAGTCAACCGAAAACTCTTTGACAACTGTGGACAGAGAACCCCTTGGGTTCCTCCTTGGAATACGTGTCGTCTTCTCCAAGTCATCGAAATCCCTATGAAACCTGCAACAAGTCCAAAAATTTCCAGCACAAAACCCTAAACATCCAATCTATGTCCTTAATCATTCATCCTAATAATCCACGACCCCTTCCAGTTCATAAAATTTGGCCATTCACATGTCAAATCTTTCAAGAACATGAAATCAACAAGAACATTAGCTCGAGTTTTTGCCCATTTACCTGTGATTCTGCAACCAATTAATAAGAACAACTCAAGAAAGATTAGATTAAGCAAGATGAGTTTTCGGCTGAAGGATGATTTGGGAGATTTTAAGAGTGAATGAAAGACAATAATGGAGATGGGTTTGTTTATATCTCAACCATCATGGGCCGAGAGCCCTTAATGAGCTCAAAGCAACTAGTCAGCCCAAAATTATACTAATCCAAAATTAACAAACAGCCCAAACCCCATCAGTTTAAAAATTGAAACCAACTTCAGTTGAATCACACGTTTCGAGGAGAAAAGTTTCGAGATAAAAATCAACAAAAAAATTTAAAATGAGCTGAACTGACTAACATAAAAACAAATTAACGTACAAAAGAACTCCCTTGAATTTTATAAGATTGGGATCAAATTTCAGTTTTTGATAAAAACGACGCCCTTTTATGAAAAGATCCGAACATGGAATCATATCGTTTAAAAGGCTTTCACTAGGATTCATGTTCAACGTTATTATGACATAAAGAGACAGGTTGATAGTAGGTATAATGTACTTAGCATGACTTTTATTGTGTCAGTGATATGATTAGGGTTCAGTTCGGCATAAAGCTTAGATGGACATCACTCATGGATCTGTGATGCCTCCTATCTCTTCTCAAAGCGTATTTGGCTTTCTCCAGATCACCCCAATTTGACTCCAACCACCTAGTGCTTGATCATAAGATTTTATATAAAAGTAAATTTAAGCTTTAAGGTTGAACGTTGGAGTTACAAGCTAGTGAACTGACGAGCCTTTCATTCGAGACATGACAGGACTTACTTGTGTGCCCCCCATCTCTGTAGTTCTAGTATGACCCTTTAAGCTTTTAAAACATTTTAATAGAATAAAATAAACTCAAATAACTCTTTTGTAGAATTTTTTGATTTTTTTGCAATTTAATAATAATAATAATTTAACAATATAATATTTTTGGTGATCAAGACACTAACGGGCTCGTGTATGACTGGGTAATTGCTTTTCTGTCTATCATCCGGAGAGATGTATATGGAGACGTGCACATTTCTTCAAAATGACTTTCCACATTAAGTTTAGCAAATTTAGTTTATATCACCTCAACTATTACGCATCATGGAAAGCTACCATACAAATCAATGACTGTTCTAGAGCCTTTTAAGCTTAATAACTTCACCCGTTAGGCACACAAAAACGATTTATCTATCACTTACCAAAGATTGGTTCAATTTTCATTTGAAAATATTTTGAAGCTTCTAAAAAGGTGTTAACTGAATAATAATATCACTTCCCTTCGGCTTTAGGTTCAGTTGGTTCTCCATGAGCACCACAAACTTCTTGATTAGCTCTGCAGTTTCACTCTTATTTGACAAGAAAAATACCCATGTAAAACATGAGTAATCGTCAGTAATAACAAGACAATAAGAGCTACGAGATAAACTCAAAACATGGACAGGTCCAAAACTATCCATATAGAGTAATTGAAAAACTGACGAAATGGTATTAATCAACTTTAGCTTGTGAGATTTTCGATGATGTTTACCCAAAGCACAAGCCACACATTTTCAATAGTCACAAAATCCTTGATTGGTAAACCACGCACCAAATTGTTTTAAGCAAGACGATTCAAATTTTAGTATTAGCATGACCAAGCTGACGATGCCAAAGCATTGCATTATGTTCTGACACTTTTGAAAACAAGCAGGTTATTTCGTCAGGAACATTCTTGCTCATGTCGATCACATAAGCATTATTTTTTCGTTGTGATCGAACAAGAATCCAGTCTTCTGGTATAACTATACCAGGTTTCAAAATCAGACACTCTTTCTTAGTAAAGTTAGTTGAAAAATCTTTGTCACAGATTTGTGACACGCTCAACAAACTATGCTTCAATTCTGGAACAAATTTGACATTTTCAAACTTTAGAACACCGTTACTTAGAGTACCCGTCTGAGTGATCTTTCCTTTCTCTCCTCCCGCAAAAGACACATACCCACCGTTAAATGTTTGAATGTCATGTAGCTGGGTAATGTCCCCTGTCATGTGCCTGGAACCGCCACTATCAACATACCAAGGTCTGATGATATTCCTCCATAGTTGTCCCTACACAAGATGCGGGATCAGTTAGTTTTTGGTAACCAGTCCATAGTTACACTGGGTGACCCTGACTCATCTACAGTAGTCACAGATTGCCATGACATATCCCTTTGATCGTCAAACATAGATTTTGTAGATGCTTTTGCCGGAGGTTTGGGCGACCATTTGTGTCTGTATGACTTGGCATTATAGGTACGAATGGTTGTCGTAACCTCTGGTGATTTGGATGTGGAAGGAGACGAATCAGCCTTTTTCTCCTGTTTTGGTCTAGACTTTATTTTCATATTAGAATTTAAACTTGAAGCACCTTTTCTGACCTTTCTTTTAGACATGTCAGGTTTGGTCTGTTGAGGACTAAACCTGCCAGATTTGTTTTGATTCCAATCATCGTCAAAGGAACTAGCCTGATAATGCCTGAATCTTTGCATGTACGTGTTATGAGGCATGTATGGCATATTCCTCTGATAAAATCCGTAGTAGGGAACGTATGGATGATGTGGACAATTTTTGGCAATATGACCAGGAGTGCCACAATTAAAACAAGTTTGACATTTTATGAAAAAGTCATTTTGGGCAACTCCTTGTCTGGAGTAGTTGTGTGGACCAGTCTGCTTAAATTTGCGAGAACCCCTGTTCTCATTTTTGAACTTATCACCTTGTTTGTCATTAGAGCATCCCTCTTTGACAAATTTAGGTGCCACGTATTTTTTAGATGTTTTTGAATTTTTAGTTTTTTTAGAAACCACATTATTAGAGTTCAAAATTTCAACCGAATCAACCACACAAGAATCCTTGCTCTTTCAAACAGAGCCCACACAAACAGTCGAAATAACAGAATCTAAAACAGGAAGTTTTAAAGAAACATCAGAAACAATGTCATTATCAAAACCAAAACTAGGTTCGTCATCCTCATCAGTTAACTCCTTCACAATTACTTTTTCTGCACATGAAGTAGATACATTAGAATCTTTCATATTTGAAGTGGACGGACCAGCATTCACGGAGCTGTTCCCATCATCTTTGTATTGTTTACCATACTTCATGTCCTTTATCTTTTCTTCTTGTTCTTTGGTGACAGAGTAGGGACATAATTATGATTGTAAGGTGGGGGAACTTGACTGTATCCTATTCCCTCACCTTCATTTTCTTTCCACCACAATTGGTTCTCAATCATTGAGTTAACTACATTGCTGGAGCCATCGAATTTTTTAAAATCAAGTTCAGCCTTTTCAAACATACTAGTTAGATTTAAGATTTCTAACTTGGAGGCTTCCAATTTAGTAGTTAACTCAGCAATTTCTTGTTTAGTATCTAGGTGGTGACAGCTTTTTATGCTAAAATCCGACTTAAGCTTAGAAATGTCCTTCTTTTGTGCTTCTATTTTGTCTAGAAAGCCCTTATCATTTTTCTTAAGTTTGAAGTTTTCCGATTTTATTCTCACCATATCTCTACTTAGACTATCGTTATAAAGCTTATACATTTCTATTTTTTCACCCCAATTTATAGAGCATGGTTGAAAACGTACCTCAGATGAATCTGGAGAAGTGAACGCCATATACGCAAACTGAAGCTCCTTGACCTTCTTCTCAGTAGCAACTTCCTCTCCATTGTCGTCAATATTTGCGAAGTTTGCAGTCTGATTTTCAATGTGGAGCGCAGCCATTTGACCTCCCCAAGAGAACTTTTGAGCAACCATACCTCTTTCACCATTTCCTGAACTACCTCCAGCCTCACCTCTGGCATTCCCAACTGGAACCAATGCCCTTTCCGTATTTCCATCCTTAGATGGGTTAGTAAATTCATGAGCAAAATGACCCGGCTCGTGACAGTTGTAACACCTAAGAGTGTCTTTGTTAAAACCCACCTTTTTATTATTAGGCATGTTCCAATTATTTCTATCCGTCCTCTTAGTGAACTTCTTTTGCATGAACTGCCATGGCAATTTGCCACGAGATGTCCATTTCTTCAGCATCATCGGGATGAATCTGATCCAGTTCAGCAGCAACCACAGGTTGAACCAAGTCTCCAGCCAATAATGCATTATAACAATTCATGAATCCTGCCATCAGAGCTATGTTCTCTTGAGTCTCCTTTGGTATGGAAGGGATCTGACTGAATTTTTGACTCGGAGCGTGAGCAGTTTTTCCAGTATCATTTGAAGACTGTCCAGACTTGGTGAAGAATACTGGAGCTGGTTTGGGTGAGTTGGATGATGATGATTGACCTAGAGTGGATGAGAACATCTGGAAGTTTCCCTGAGGTAGTTGTTGAGTAGGCTTGAATAGTGAGAAACTATCTTGAGAAATGAGAGCACTGTTGGAGGCAACGTTGTATCCAGCTGCACAGTAAGAGCTTGCATGATTTATTGCCCGCTGCTTATCATCCATGTCACATGCTTTAATAGTGGCTATCATTTCAGCCATACTCATTCTGTTGAGATCCTTAGTCTTTTTGATAACCGCAACATTCATGTCCCAACTCTTTGGCAATGATTTCACCAGCTTGTTGTTGATTTCTGAAGTTTGCAGATAAATCCCTGCTGTTTTCATTTCAATCAAAAGTGAGATAAATCTTTGAAGTAGGGACTCCAACATTTCTCCCAAAACATGATTAAACATATTGGATTTTTATCGCAGCAGATCTTGGCGACTCCTCTTCATGTCGTCATTTCCCTCATATACTTCGATCAGTGCCTCCTATAGCTCTTTAGCAGATTGAAGTTCTCTAAACTGAAGAGTAATCTCAGGTGAGAGTTCCATGGTTAGAGCGGAAAGATCTTTCTCATCTTCCTCAACTTTTGCAAAATCATCATCGTAATACTGAGCAACAGGTTTCATGAGAACTTCATCAGAACCATCCTTTTGATACATGATTCTTTGAGGTCCCTTAACAATACTTTTCCAAATTTTTGAATCTTTCATCTTGGCATAATGCTCAAAACGAAATTTCCATTCACTGAACCCCTCATGAGACAAGAGACGGGGTATATGAGTGGCAGTTCCCATGATGGAATCAAGTTCTTGATGAAGTGATGAGTTGGTTGAATTGCTACCATTTATTAACTGGGCCATTTTAATCAGATTAAAAATTTTAAAGTCCAATTAACACTTAAGCCCAAACTAAAAGTCCAAGTCCAAATCAAACAGACCCAAACAACTAACTAGGCTGTGAACAGGTCCACACTGGTTGACCGAGAATGACATGCGTTAACCGAGAACACAGGGTTTGACCAATCTTTGACCGAGAACACAAATATTTGACCAAGCTTTGACCGAGAACACAAGAGTTGACCAATAATTAACCGAGAACCACTCTTGGCCAAGAACAGCTAAGTATTTCAGCCGAAAACCCAGTTTATATGCCAAAAAATCTGAAAATTCGACGAGAATACTTAGAAACAGATTTGACCAAGTAATTTTGGTAACAATCTAATCCTTGTTTTTTATAGGATTCAAATTATTTCCAAACAAAGTGGATCTTGATCAAACCAGTAACTATCCTTCTTCTCTGATCAGTATCTCGTCGGAAACACCACCAAAAAGATTGCTATTCTTGAATCTTTGATATCACAATAACGAGCCTGAATTTGGTCTAAGGCTCAGATACCAATTGTAAGTCCCGAATCTGGTTCACTACAATTATGATATCAATAAACAAGTATTGGTGCGGAACACCAACACTTGGTGAATCAAGAACACAAGTAAACACAAGAACGTAACAACGGGATTGCTTCAAAACACACGTATATTAACATACGTCGGGTGCTTAAGCACTTACAATACTTGCTCGTCCAACAACTGGTAGACGGTCAAAAATACTAACAAAGATAATGAATGAACAAATTTTACCCTATACATTACATGACCTATATATAGGGAAACCAAAACAACTAAGCCCAACTAAAGCCCAAAAGCCCACCGAGAACTCTAAAGAGTTCTCGGCTCACACACTAAACCCGTAGCCCAAGTACAAACCATATAAACTAGGCCCAACAGAGTCCGAAAAGTGGTTTTGGGTATGTCATCTTCATGCACGCGTAGTTGATGATAACCCGAACGAAGATCAACCTTTGAGAAGCATGAAGCTCCTTGGAGTTGATAAAAAAGATCGTCAATACGAGGCAAAGGATAACGGTTCTTGATTGTGAGTTTGTTGAGCTCACGGTAATCAATGCACTTACGGAAGGATCCATATTTCTTCTTGACGAAAAGAACGGGTGCGCCCCAAGGAGATGAACTAGGGCGAATGAATCATTTATCCAAAAGTTCTTGGAGCTGGTTAGCCAATTCTTGCATCACCGATGGTGCAAGACGATAAGGAGCCCTCGCAATCGGGGTTGCATCAGGCACGAGATCGATTTGAAATTCCACATCGCGAATAGGAGGAAGACCAGAAACATCATCGGGAAACACCTCGGGATACTCGCGAACAACAGGAATGTCCTCAATTTTTCGTTCTTTCTTTTCCACCACATGGGCTACGAATGAAACATACTGTAAGTACGTTTGGGCTTGAAAACAAGTGATAAAATTTAAGCCCGAGGAAGAAGGCTTTTCACCAGAAACATGAAGAATTTGACCATCGGCAAGCGGAATACGAATGAACTTCTGGAAGCAAACAATTTCAGCACGATGAACATATAACCAGTCCATGCCTACTATGATGTCAGAACTTCCCAGTTGCATAGGAATGAGGTCGATTGAGAACTTGTGGCCGTTTAGTTTTGATTTGCAATTTCGAATAACCGAGTCAATTGATATAGAGTTACCATTAGCTACTTCAACAGAATACGAGTTCTTAATCTTAGATCGGGGTTTAGAAAGTAAAGGCTCAAATTCAAAAGACACAAAGCTCATATCCACACCGGTATCAAATAAAATGGTTGCAAAGTGGTCATTCACGAGAAATGTACCGTTCACCACATCGCCGTTTTGTTGAGCTTGATTGGCGTTAATCATAAAAGCACGCCCACGATTTTATTGAGGAGCATGAGCAGCTTGAATGATTTGACTACCTTGTGGTGCAGGAGCTAAAATAGCGGGATGCGGCTGAACTTGAGCTTGGTTAGCCAACAATGGTGGAACCTGTGGCTGATAAGCTTGCTGAGTTTGATAGGTTTGAACCTGGTACAACGAAGCTGGAGCAAGCTGAAGTGCATTCACATGCGCGAGTCGTGGACACGTTTGCGAAAGTGGTTAGGGTCACCACAATTATAGCAAGCTCGCATTTGGTTAATGGGTTGAGCATACGGTGCAGGACGGGGGTTGGGTTGAGCGAACCTTGGAGAAGCAATTGGTGCAATTGTGACCTCCCGAGAAGTGGCACTAAGATGTCCAAAACGGTTGCAACGACTGCATTGACGGCACGACATACTAGCTAAATGATGTCGTTGGAAACTGTTACACAATGGGTGAGGTCCGTTATAGGGTTACGATGTGCCTACATCCCACCCTCCCCAGACCCTACTTATAGCTTTGCTGTCGGTGGGATTTTACTGGGCATGATTGATTGATTGATTGATTTAAGGTACATGCATTATTATTTATATATACTTTTACCCATTAAAGTATTTTTAATAATTAAGTCTAACGGATTTTAATAAGTTATAATATTACTTATAAGGTGAATATTGATTATAATAATATTTACGGAAATTTAGCGTTGCCGGTATTGTTTTATTAGTATAAGCGTTTGTCGGTTTAGGATTTATATATATATTGTTTATATAATTATTCTACGAGTTTTAACGAGTGTTGTCGGGTTTGTAAAAGTTGATTCTTAAACGAAATTGCTAACAGAAGTAAAAACATCTTTTGTTTAACTATAAAAATAATTTAATTTACTTTTATGATTTATAAATATATATTTAATTTATTAAAACTAATAAAAAACGGTTTTAAAAAATATAAAACAGGTTTGCTGTGACCCGAGTTCGAACTCGGGTCTCCATGACCACACAACACATACATAACCACTGGAGCAAACCATTATTATTGTTAAAAGATGGAAACTAATAGTTATAAACAGCAACTCAACTTCATCTTCCTCATCCTAACCCTAGGGTTTTGATTCCCTTAAACCATACCATGTTCGTTAGATTTAGGTTAGGGGTTTTGTTTGTCGGGTCAAAACAATGAAAACCCACCTATCAATTACCTCTAATGATGCTGGAATGAGGTTGAACCACGAGTTGGCCGGAACCGAGTTTATAAGAATGATTTGGTGATATTCGCGAGTGTGTTTGTGGGATTTTATGTCTTTAGCACGTTTAGGAAGAGACTAGGGTGCTATTTATAGTTGTAATTTGCCCGTTGGATGATTAATTCGCATTATTGATATTGTAATTATAATCCGACGATATAAGGTTTAAGATCCGAACGTTGGGATGTTAATACGCGTAAATGGGTCTTGATTAAGTATTAATATAATGAAGAAACGAGTTTATAACATTAAAAGTTGATTAAAATGGCGTTTTGGGTTATTTTTAAGGTCGCCGGAGTGTTTCTGCGTCGCCGCCGGCGGTGTACCGGAAAAGCGACGGGAGGGAAAGGGGCTGGGGGCTGGGTGTTTTAATATTATTATTTTATTATAATTTAAATTCAAATTTACAATTTACACCCCTCAACTTCTAAAATATATATATATATATATATATATATATATATATATATATATATATATATATGTACTGTTTTTAAACTTTATTAATCTTTAACCCTTGAACTTATAATTATACATAATTGATTAGAACTTGTTATATTTTTAATAACCTTAGATTGCTTACATTTTATACACGAAATATTTAAACTTTGATTATTTTATAGACTTTTATAGCTCGGAGATTCGTTAATTGAATTAAACGAATAGACAATGAACGAGTAATAACTATAAATCGTCGTAATTAATATTAAATTATAAACAAAAAAACGAATTTATTAAAACGACACAACGGGTCGGTTTAACGAATACAAATACAAATACGAATACGAATACGGATAAAAGTTGACAAATGTCACAAGCCGAAATCACCAAGAAACCTGAGCATCAATCCGAGGTAATGATAGTATGATATTGTATGGATCCAAACCCGCTAGATCTAGTCGCAAAACGACGAGCCGACACCCTAAACCGTTAAAGTCACGAGATCCAGATGGAATCGGGTATAAACCAATCAAAAGATGAGCTTGGGAGTCAACTCAGATCTGGATCAAACGGGACGAAAAACGGTGTAAATAGGGGTAAAATACGTTTTTATGTATGGCGGCGCCCGAAAGGCGGCGTGCGAGGTAAGGATGTCAGAGAATGTTCTCTCTGACATTCTGACCTAACCCGAGGCGTGTGTGTACCGAATTCATTAAGCAATTCGTTAAGGAAAAGTTAATTCATTATGGAGAGTTAACGAATGAGCTCTCATTCGTGAGGCTGATTCGTTATGACAATTCGTTAAAGAAGAGATAACGAATTAGAATCAGTTCGTTAAGTAATTTTTTAAGGAGAACTGACGAATGAACCCCCAGTTCGCTATGAGGTCCAATTCGTTATGAGGACTGATCCGTTATAAGGTTCAGTTCGTTACAAAGGTCCAATTCGTTATGATGACCAGTTAGTTATAAGGGTTCAATTCGTTATAAAGTCAAGAAGTAACGAATGAACCGCATTCGTTAAAGAATTGGCTAACGAATTAGAAGATTAAAAGAATGACAGATCAGTCCCTGGACTTAGGCAAGAATGATTTAATTACAAAATAGCCCTTGAACTTTATTAATTTATAGAAGATACCTTAACGGATTAAGAGGTTAACAATAAAATATTATCATGAAATCCTAATGGAAAATGTGTTAAGACGGTTAATGAAGATACCTTAAATGGATAATGAGTTACCAATAAAACATTTTATTAATGGAAATTTTGTTAAGAACAGTTAATGAAAATGAAACATTTGTTAAGAACAGCTTAACCCCAGTAAGGGGCTCTGCCCCTTGGACCCCGCTAGGGGCTGCCGCCCCTAGAACCCCGTTTTCAGGGGCACTGCCCCCGGACCCCCGTTCGTTGAGAGTAATAATTAAACTAGAAACACGATATGAGTAGTGATAGTTAAATTGATACGTGTAATTGTTATATAGTTAGTCGTGCATAGCTCAAGAAAGGAATAACCGTAAACGGCGAACGAAACCGAGTTCAGGTGAGTTTCTAGCCCCACTTCCTTGTTATGTTTTTGGGGCTAGGTGCATACTCGATCTGATAGTTAATACACTTACCTTAAATGGTAAGTGTATGCCATATATGATTTATGTGTTACATATTATGTTATGAACGTTTTTGAAAGCTTATCGGTACGTGAACGATCTTCGGATATTGCATGTATTGACAAGGGAGGTATGTATATGAAAGATGGATGTGTATATATATATATATATATATATATATATATATATGTACAACATATGAATATGTTTAAATTATTAAAGAAAGTATATGTACGTTACGGGTATGTAAAGGCAGTATGTACAAGATGAAGAAGTAAGGGATCATACCCTAATAATATCTGAGATAGAGAAGAAAGGGATCAGACCCTAATAATATCTGAGATAGAATGAACAGTAATTATATAGTATGAAAGTATGTATGAAATTATGTAATGAAAGTAAATTAGTAAAGTAATTATTATGTATCTTCGGATGCATAATGGAAGGTAAGTATATGTATTGTATGATGTATGATTAACTAGAACTCACTCAGCGTAACTGATTTTTAGTATGCACGCAGGTGAGTAGGATGAGACAGCTGGCTTGAGCGGGGACACATGACAGAAGAATAAAAGCCTGACATCTGAAGACGCGTGATGTTTTATATTTAACGTTTTAATTTTGAAAGAAAAGAATGTTTTAAGACATGTTATGGATTATCATTGTAATGTTATGAAAGTTTTATATTACGCGTAAAGTTTTAATTAACTCTGATATTTAGAACTGTGTTTATGAGTAAATCCAACGTCCAAAGTAGGACACTGGTAACGGGGCCTTACAAACGACCCCCCCCCCCCCCCCAAACCGAGCATTTAGCCTTGTTGGAGATGGAGATGATCTAAGTTATTACTAAGGAACAACGTTGTTTGTTCAAATATTGTGTTTAATATGTGACATGGGAGAACACTGACTCATTGAGACATGCTTTAATTCGTTTGCTCTTAAATCTATTTATTCATATATATTTTCGATAATAGATAAAATTATTATTTACTTTCAATTAATAGAATTTGGTAATAATAAGTTAATGAAATATACTGAGTTAAAAGGGTGTTACTAAACGTACCTCTCTCACAAGTTTTACATTAATACGATTTAGAAATTTTTATTGTTTCATTTGTCATTTTGTTATTCATATTATTTTATAAAAGCATTTTTTTTCTATTTAACCTTTAATGTATATTTAAAAGACTTTAATAATCTCATGTATCCAAACTTGAAAAAAAAAATCAAATAGTTTTGAATACATTTTATAAAAAATAAAAATAAAAACTAGCTAGAGAAAACATACAAAACTTTTTAATACATGTAAAAAAAATAACAAAGTTTTAATAATATCTTAAAGAAATAAAATAATAAAATCAATAACAAAAATATATTAAAAAAACACAAAAACAAAAATAAAAAACTTAACAGGTTTTTATTTGATATTTTGAGAGAATTATAATATAAAATTAGGGGGACTAACATGTTAATTACAAATGTTAAGGGAAATGAAAATTCAAGGAGGGTGTATGGTCAGGCTAAACGCACCCTCCATTGCTATCCATACAACACCCCCACCCCCACCCCCGAACTTTCATTTCCACTTAAGATTTGTAATTGACATGTTAGTCCTTTTATTTTATTTTATAATTCTCTCAAAATATCAAATAAAAAATATTAAGTTTTTATTTTTGTTTTACAATTTTTTTATATATTTTGTTATTGATTTTATTATTTTATTTATTTAAGATCTTATTAAAAGTTTGTTTATTTTTTTACATGTATTAAAAAGTTTTGTATGTTTTCTCTAGCTAGTTTTTTATTTATTTTATTTTTTTATAAAATGTATTCAAACCATTTTTTTTGTTAGGTTTGGATACATGAGATTAATGTTATCTGAGAAAATAGTTAATTTTTTTTATCAAGTTTTATGTTATTTAACCTTTTTATTTTCAAAAAATAATATGATTTTTTTATAAAAGAATGTAAATTATCTCTTAATTTAAAAATAAGACGCTCTCCAAAAAGATTAAAACAAGTGTAGAAAAAAACATTATTTTAAAACAAGAAAAACAATGACTTTTAGATATGAAAAAAACAATTTTCTAAGTAAGAAAAAATATGTTTTATTACCGCTTTTAAATATACATAAAAGATAAATAGAAAAAAAAATATTAAATAAAAATTGGAAAAAAATGCTTTTGTAAAAATAATAATGATAATAAAAGATATAAAATTGCAAAAAAAACAACAAAAATGTCTAAATTGTATTAATGTAAAAACACCGATATGAAAACACTTTGAATTGTGTTCCCAACGATAACCCGGTCCATTCTGTTCACCCTCTCACACTTAAACTTTCTTTAAAGTAAAATTCATTTAATGCCCATTGAATTGCAACAATAAACTTAGCTTTAATTAAAGTTAATAAACTTTATTACAACTATTATTTAAGTACGCTTATCTCATGGCCCTTCAATACAAACAACACAAAGATAAGCGTATGGTAAGGCCTTTGATTATCATCATCTATCTTTTGTGTCTTATGACCACAGGTAACTTTTAGCCCCATTGGTATAGACTATAAGTATCTAGCTCTAATCAATTTAAAATGAAATATGAAACATAATTTCTACATTTGTAGGTACGATGTTGGTCACATCACAAGTTTGTACCGACACTCACTTTCTACCCATGTGTGACAAATTTGAATGCGGTCATGTGTGCCTCGAGATATATGGATATCGTTCCTATGGAGAATGCAAGAATATATTTATGTGTCGTTGTCACTTTGAATGCCCGAATAAAGCACACTTGAAACCGCCAAGCCTCTCCCTCCATTATCATCTTAATTCCTCATAACATTCTCTTGACATTAAAAACTACAAACTGTATCATGTTATTTGTGATTTGATAATAGAAACTGTGAGGAGAACTTGAGTTGTGTGGATTGGCTTAAAAATCCACTCATGGTCACTTTGTTGATTTTTTCCTCATTTTAGCTGGGTTTTTTTTCTAGTCATGTATCGTACTAAAAGGCATTTGGCTAACAAGGTTTTGTACTTACAAATGATAATGGTTCAAATCTCACAAGTGATAGTAGTAATAGTAATAGTAGTAATAATAATAATAATAATAATAATAAATGAGCTCTTATGACAGACAATTATTACGTCATTACTCACCATTATGTTATTACTGTTTCCTTTTGACTAGTTTGTTATATATGCATGCCCTTGTAATGGTTGACAAAACAAAACTCCACGCTTTGAGCGCGAAAGTGGGGCGGCCTTGGGGCGCAGAGGGCGTGGAACACCTCTGGGGGAGGCAATGGCGGGGGCGGCGAGGGAGGGGCGGCCTTGGAACGCCAGGCGCGGAAGTCTCTTTCCATCTCTCTCTCTCACACACACACATACATACATACATATGTACACACACACACACACATATATATATAATAGGGGCGCCCAAGGGGCTTTAAACCACATCGGAGCGTTATAGGTTGGGGCTTCGATGTCCCCTGGTGCTTACGTGACGCTCACGTAGCATTGTGGATAGGTTTCGATGCCCCCACCGTAGATAGAGTTTGTATCTACTATTCTCTCTAGTTAATAACACGTTATCAATACCTTTACTCTTACCTAGTTGCATAATTGGAAGCTTGGAGGTATTGGAAAATTGGCAGAAACACCAACTTATAAAGAAATAACGGACCACACTAAAGCATGACGCTATTGTCAACATTCTAAAACATGGTCATCGTCCTCCAATAGTTAACTTTGAAACTTTGTTTTCAACATGAATACTTGTGGAAACCTCGTCAAACAAACGGGCCGGCGTTGTGGGGACTTTAACCTTAAAACAGGGCAGAATTCTTTTTTCTTTTCTTTTCTTTTTTTTTCTGAATCTACGAGCTGGTTTTCCAACCCTGCTATTTCTTTTATTTGCCATATATATATATATATATATATATATATATATATATATATATAATTAAAAATAATAAAAAGAAAAAGAAAAAAAAAACGTTTTGTCACATGTATTCCCAAATGAGCTTCAAACAAATCACAAATTAACATACTTAAAATCAATTAAAGTATATCCATGGTTATCTTTTGAATTTGTTAAATAATGACACTTTAAATTAAACCTTTTGAATTTATATATATTGCCCACACACCAAACTGTACAAATTTGTATTTTGTCTTCATAACTATCATTTATTAGGATATGATAATTACCTTTAGTTTGAGTTTGCATATATATTAAATGAAGATTATCGTCTTCCGATGAACTGCGTCATAGTTTATGATCAAACATTTTAGAATAGTATGGACCCAATGAACTAAAGATATTATAAATCAATTAATAACTTTCTTTTTTGTAGGTTGATTACAAAATAAAAGAAATGATTAAATAAGAAGTTTGCTTATCTTAAGAAGACTAGGAAGGAGGGTATTTTTGTCTAATACCTTAATATTGAAAACCCACTTAATTTAATTTCAAAAACCCACTTAATGAAAACCTACATAAATTTTCACTTATCTCCTACAACCACCACCGCCACCCACCTTGCTGGAAAAATCTTCGGTAATTTCGTCGAAAAATAAAACACTATGAAAACACAATGAAAAAAACACAATGTAAAAAACATAATGGAATAAACACTATGAAAATAAATACGCAATTACAAAAACACAATGAAAAACACAATTAAATTACACAATGTAAAAAACATAATGCAAAAAACACTATGAGAAAATAAAACACACTTGTATAACACAATTTTGTAAAACACAATTTTGGTAAAACACACTTTGTAAAAAACCCACGAAATTTTTCTTTATTTTTATATAGCAATATGGTACTCGTATAAAAGATAAAAAAACACTCGTTATTATGGTGAAATTGTTTTGAAAAATAAATGTCGTATAAAAAAGTTATGAGCGTTTTAAAATAATGGGGGTATTTGACATATACCTTGCATATGGAGAGAGAAAATCAACAAATTGTTTCACACTTGATTATCTCTCTAATCTAATCTCAACCATTCAATTTTAAAATGAATGGACAAAATATTTCCTATCCTTCTTAGAAAAACTAATCTTCTTATTATAACTCAACCCTATAAAATAATTTTGTTTTTTTTTAATTAAACCAGTCAAACATATATACTTGACTAAAACTCATTAAAAATGTTTTAAAAACTGGTATAGCCTATTTTAATTCATTAATTAATTATATCACGAATTTAATAAATGGATTTCGGTCAAAACAATTAGAAGTTTCACACTTTAAATCTCTTAATTAAAATCCGTGATATAATTAATTAATGAATTAAAATGAGTTATACCGTCAGAGGGTGTGAACTAACAGGATCGGAATCATTAATTATAATCAAACATCATATTCAAAGTTTTTAAACCACAAATATTAAAGTTTAATGAATGCGGAAGCGTAAATCATAAGCCAAGTGTTGCGTCACGCAGGACGACTTAAAACCAAATTAATAAAAGTTTAAAAGCAAGTTTTCAAAACGATAGTGTTCAATGAAATGCATGTCCCTATACCGCGCGCCCGCCTCGGCTACATGAGAATAACATACTAAAAGTGTCAACACAGGGTTGGTGAGTTCACATATATAAATAAAGGAAAACATTTACGTTTAAGTGTTTGCGTTTGCGTTACCAGATAATGTTAAGTCAATTATATATCAATAGGTAGCTAGCCTATAAAACAAGTATTACTAAGTGTTCGACACCGGAGCTGACTGTTTATCATATGTCTTGCCACCATGTCAACCACGACCATGGTAATGTGTTAGCCAAGATTACACCCACTCGACCTACAGTCGAGTTTAGAGTTGGGTGGGGTTGTCAAACCCAGTAGTACTACTCAACAGTGACTCGTTATTATACAAATACTAAACGGTTCGATGTTATGAAGGACTTTAGTTGGTTTGTTTGCCACTTAGCCTTACAAGCGATATATAACCAATAACAAAATCTAAAGTGTTTGGAGTATGTTATCTCCCCCAAGTAAAAAGCGTTTAAAAGAGTAAAAATGGGACGTGAAACTCACTGTTTGCGAAGAATTCAAAAACAAGTCAACCGAGAGATGCGCGTCACAGAAAATCCTCACTAGCGCTCTAAAACAAGAATGAGATTTTCTAAGTATTGGAACTATTATTGAGTCTCTAGACTCGGCACATAATACCTATGCATGAGATACGTTTCGTGTTTCGTTTGTGAATTATGCGTGACTCGACAAACACGTTGGTGACACGTTTCATGTGTAAACAACTACATAAGTATCAAGTACTAACATTGTACATTACTAGTAACTATTCCCCACAAGGGCAATTTAGTCAAAAATATAGCAAATATCGATCAACAAACACGTTTCATGTATTTTCACATAGTTCAGCAGCTAGTTTTATCAAGACAGAATTCTACTTGGAAAGATTACTCTATTCAACAGATCATAAGATATCAATTAATTCACCAAAAATGTCACAAAAGCACACATGAGTTAGGTTTCCAGAACTATTTTTATTGCATTTTTATTCCACATAGTTTTCTCACAAAGACCAAAACATTACAGTAAACTCACAGCAGTCAAAATTTTGCGCAACAGAATGATATTTGTTATTTCCGTTAAATGGTAAATTCAATTAATGCAAGACCAATTGGGTTAGATTCTTAACTAAATATGTTAACTTCCAGAAGTGGAACTAACCCATTTGGTCTTGTAGTTTATGAGATATGATAATTTCAAAACAGCCTAACAGCAGACCTCACAATTCAGACTTGCATTACGGTTTTGTAAAATAATAAAAGTTAACTTTTACACGTCCAAAAATTACAAATTTGGACTCTTTAGAAACTAGACTCAACCTAGTATATTATAGAATCAGAAATCGCATAAAAACATTTAATTAACATCAAGTTACAGTCATCCAAACATGAATTAAATAATCTATCCAGCATCAGTTTTGACCTTTGATCACATTTAAATCGTTTGAGTAACCAAAACACCTCCAAATCAGGCGTGGTTGGGTTTTCTGAAAACTAGACTCAGAGTACTACCTTTTAGACTCAAAAATAGTCCAGTTTGGTTTCATATTTATCAAGTTACACCTCGTTCAAGTTTAACTATCTCTGCTGTCAAAATCAGCAAGCACACACAATCATCTAGCATACATCCTAAGCATACGACACATCCCCAAACATGCAATAAACATTGTAAACATGAAAAAAACACTTTATATTCAGTTGTAACACTAATCATCCATAAAAATCAGTAGTAAAAACCTCTAGGGTTTACGAAAAAATCAATGATATAACAATTTTTCACCGCTAAAAATCACACACGATCATTTAAATCAACAACCGAAGCATAATCAAGCATCATCTAATCAAAACAAAGCATATGAACACTTAACACATAATTTTCGAAAACTAGGGTTTATGTTTATACCTCAAAAACGTAGAAACAAGCAAGAGGAAGGTGAGGGGTGACTAGAAACAAGTGCGGGATGCTCCGATTATGAAAAATGAGGTCAAACGGAAGTGGTATTGTGGTGGTTGGTGATTGCCGTCGCCAAGGGGGTGTGAGGAGGGGGGGCGATCGATTGTAAGGGAGAGGGAGGGAGGTTAGGGTTTTTGTTAATATTAAATATTAACTTGTTACACTTAAGTCCCTCTACTTCTTGTTATTCTATTTCTAGTATAATTAATAACCCTTGTCTCTTGTGTTTAGTATTTCACATACTTATCAAGTAACATATAGATTATAACACATACTTATCAAGTATTTATTGTTTTGATATTTTTCGTTTGTTTACCAATGGTTTGAGTCGACTCGTGTGCGTTTCGGTGCAATCCCGAAAGACTACATGTGTAGTGATTGTCATGCGTCATTTAAAACCCTAGTTTAAATGTAATGAGATGTACGTTATAGATCAAGTGATCTTAAGTTTGAATTGACGGAGATTGGATTAACATAGTTAACCTGAAATTGACGATTGTCACATTATTCCCATGTTGAAAGAATTTTCGTCCCGAAAATTTGAGTCAAGTCTCGATGGGTGTCTGAAAAAGCAAGAAAAATTTTCAGTTTGTCATATCATCCCCTAGTAGAAAGAAATTTCGTCCCGAAATTTAATTCATACCTCTGGTGATTTCTGACGGTTTTCGCGGTTTTCGGTGTTTGGTCAACCCTTCAAAATGGTGAGGATACTTTCTCATCATTTGGTCCTCGCGTTCCCACGTGAACTCTGGTCCACGTCTCGAGTTCCAACAAACCTTAACGATTGGAATTTTGCTGTGCTTGAGTGTTTTGGTTTCCCAATCCAAAACTTCGACTGGTTCTTCGATGAAGCGTAGCTGTTCATCAACTTGCAACTCGTCCAAAGGAACTGCTTGGTTTTCATCGGAAAGGCATTTCTTCAAATTGGATACATGGAATACATTGTGTACGCTACTGAGTTCCGTTGGTAAATCCAGTCGGTATGCTACCGGACCAAAGCGCTCAGTTATCCGGTAGGGGCCAACGTATCGTGGATTGAGTTTGTTTTGCCTTCCGAAGCGAACTACACCTTTCCAAGGTGAGACTTTGAGTAAAACTTGGTCGTTCACTTGAAATTCAAGAGGCTTTTGGCGCTTGTCGGCGTAACTCTTTTGGCGATCTCGTGCTGCTGCCATGCGGTTTCGGATTTGAACAATCTTTTCAGAGGTTTCGAGTAATAATTCTGGACCAGTGATTTGGCTATCACCCACCTCTGCCCAACAGATAGGTGATCGACACTTCCATCCATACAACGCTTCAAACGGCGCTGCTTTAATGCTTGCGTGGTAGCTGTTATTATACGAAAACTCTACCAAAGGCAAGTGAGGTTCCCAACTTTTTTCCGAAATCCAACACGCATGCACGCAACATGTCCTCCAAGGTCTGAATGGTGCGCTCACTTTGCCCATCCGTCTGAGGATGGTATGCTGTGCTCATATCGAGGCGGGTGCCTAGTGCACTCTGTAGTGACTTCCCAGAAGTGCGAAGTGAAACGGGAATCTCGATCAGATATGATTGAGACAGGCACTCCGTGTCTAGACACTACTTCTTTCATATAGATGCGAGTCAGTCTTTCCATTTTGTCCAATTCCTTGATTGTTAAGAAGTGTGTAGACTTAGTCAACCGGTCAACGATCACCAGATGGTAT